>NW_006912301.1:0-34563 GCF_000523435.1 Bipolaris zeicola 26-R-13 | reverse complement strand
GGCGATCAGCCCTGATTGGCTGAGATCACAGAATCCGGGTACTCGAGAACACCCGGATTCTGTCCACCACCTAAGATATACCCGTATTCTGACAACTTCATTGATATCGTTAAGTTTTTTTAGCTTTAGTAGAACAATATAAATACTAACAAAGTTCTATAACTACTCTCCTTGAACTCTTCTCCATGCCAATTTATATTGATGATGACTTGATTCGGACCAAGAGTCATGCTAGTTGACCGACAGTAGTACGATGTTTCAAAAGCCATGTCGGCGTATATAAGGATTGTGGGGGGTACGGTTTCGTTTGTATCCTACCTAGCAGCTTAAATCTATCAATATCATCAACCTGGACCAACTCCCTTTTTCAAAACATCGAGAATCTTCTCACATGCGTTTCGTTACGATTGTGAGCTCTCTGGCTTTTGTCTCAACGATTGCAGCTCAACGTGGAGTTGTCGGAGGTAATGATCTCAATTGTCTAACAAGAGAATGAATAACCAATCAGAAGTTAGATGCATGCACGGCGGGCAGTAGTTGCTAATCAAATCGATGCAGTAAGTTAAACAGTGTGCTAGAGATATTGAAATCTATGCTAATTATTTGTAAGGTGGCGGAAGATGCGTTGGCTGTTTGACAGTTGGAGCGCCTGGTCTTCAGATAGGACGTGAGTTACCATATATGACTTTAGGGCTAATCTCTAGATCTATTATTGATCATATTAGAATATTCGAAACAGCTAATATTGTGTAGAGGAATGCCCAGGAGTTGGTCGTGATATTTGCTGCAGTAGCCGTTGCCGAAGTAAGCCAACATATGTTACTAGACTACTGCATCTTTTATTAACCAGTTTAATCGCAGGGGATAGTTCTGCTGCTGGTGGCTTTAGATGCCAGCGTATCTATTAAAGCTCGCTATAGATATTGGTATCTTGGTACCAAGATCGAAGGAGGTTAGGTTTGCGGCTAGGGTACCAATAGAAGTACTGGAGCCATGTCTCAGAGTAGTACAGATAATAAGAGTCCCTGTTAGTTTTCTTTACCACCTCGTATATGTGCAGATCTTAATAAGATAGGTGGGGACTAGGCTATGCCACATTCCTTTGATCTTCCCAAGCTTGTTGGTATGTTAGACAAACATCTAACAAGGCAACAGTAAGAAAATATAATCACCCGAGCTTTTCCCAACTTTACTTATTACGTAGTGTGTGCCATGGACGGTTGCTTAATCACTCCATCTATCTAGAGATCCAAGAACAAGATCCGTGGTTGCAACGTCACAACTTCCACACCAGCACCTTTCACAAGCATAACTTTCTTACTATGGATCTATGGTTCGGTCGAAAGGGGAGTGCTCATTGAAATTCCTTTCAAGAATGCATGAGGATCTTGGCAGATTTCGCCTCAAGCGATACCTCACCCGCATCTGCCGCAGAATCGATCCCGAGCTCTGTCCGCACATCGTCGAAGCCTGGAGATTTGGATTAGAAGCCCTGATGTTGTTGCTAGATACGGCAGTCGAGTTCTCAGAAACGCACGACGTTATTATGAAACTCCTTTTCGCTATCTGTGATAAACCACTCTCGCCAAACCCAGTTTACTATTGCCTCGCCTTCGTGTATCGGGAGAATCACGATGACCTGTCGGGAACACAATATCTTTGGAATCCAGAATAAAATTAGCAAGCGCCGCTCACACTTGATGATAGATGGGTCGACTGCAAGGTGTTCACCGTGAAGCTGGCCGAGTCGGAGTTCGATAACAGATCTTTCATTGTTAGTTTCTTTTCTCTCCGGGAGATACACGAGACAAATCTAAAATCACAGAAGTTGAAGTTTGACAAGAATCTTTGTCCAAGTTCACTCAACCATTCTGCTATCACCACTGAAGAACTCATGGTCTACGATTTGGCGGCAGCTACCAGGTGGGTCTCCACACGTGGCCTAATGTATTGTCAAGAGAAGCTTTTATTTCCAGATACTAGGATGGCGAGAATCTCGATTCGCCTGATCATCAGTCCCGCATGTACGCTACCACCAAAGAGGCGTTCACTGAGGCCGGCCCGTTCCGACCCTCTCACTCCGTCCGCCTGCCACAGCTCGGCTACGAGACTCTCTGGAACATCACCATAGTGATGCGAGATCTATTTGTAGTTTATAGTTAGCTGATACATGGAGTTTGCAAATGTTGAAGGCGACGCTCTTCGCTACGAGCATGCAACATCCTCAAAACGAATACCATCATCAGCTAGATTTTGTCTTTCAGCCAACCCAATTCGCTGTTGTACCTTATTGCACAGTTGGACTGGAATCGAGAAGTAGAATTCTACTTTACGCGCCATTTGGACTGCGCCAATGTCATATCACGATGCACAGATAGAGAGTTGCAATGGTGAAGATGTAACTCCCACAGTTCAAACCTGGCCATCGAGATTGAAGTGTTTGGCACAACCTTAAACGACAGAATTCGCTTTGCTAAAATACATGACAGTTCTTCATATACAAAGAGCGTAAGATAAGTCAGGTCATTGACCCAAAGTCCCTCATAACTGCCCAGCCATCTTGCGGCAGTAATAAGCCTACAACGCTGTCCACGACGAAGCCAAAGCGTCCGTATCACTTCCTTCCACGCGATAGAATCCCAATGCCTTCAGCATCGGCTTGTCATCGAAGCGATAGAGATACACCGTCTGCCCATCCGAAGCAAAGTGCTGATACTTATGCCATGATGGGATGCAGAAAGTATCTCCACGCTCCCAAGTTAACTTCTTACCTTCTACCTCTGTGTACCCTGATCCTTCAACAACATGGTAGACCGAAGAAGCTGTCTCCCGCACTGGCGGAGAACTCTCCCCTGCGTTAAGCCGCTCCGCTGAACCGCCGAGTATTCTGCTCACTAAATCACACGTGTTAGGTATGGCTCTCATCCATGATTTTGGAATCTTATCCCACTTACCCTCTGTTCCATTGGCCTGAAGGTACGGCAACGAAACCCACTTCCCCGGCGCCTTATCCAAATTCTCTACCATCCTCGCCCACGGAAACACAATCGGTGAAGTATTCGAATCCACGTTCTCCGCTGGATACCTTGCCGCAGTGTGATGCTCTACAAAATGCACTGGGAAATGGACGAAGTTAGGGAGATCAAGTCCGTCAAGCCAGATCATAGGGCCAGAGCCGTCCTTGCCGTGGTCGTGCCAATTCCAGGTCGGGGTTAGAATAACGTCGCCGCGCTTCATGTTTACGCGGCGGCCATGGATGGCGGTGAAGCCGCCTTCGCCTTCGATGATGAAGCGCATGGCGAAGGCAGTGTGGCGGTGGGCCGGGGCGGTTTCGTTGGGCATGACGAGTTGGAGGCCGGCGTAGATGGTGTCGGTGGTGAATGGTGCTTCTGTGAAAGACGTGAGTCGAGATTCATTACTATCATCATGAGGGGTCTGAGGTCGTTGAGGTACGGCGATGTCCATACATACCCTTGTTAGGATTCACTAGCATCAATACCCGCCTCTCAGCTTGCTTCTCCGTCACCAACTTTCCTGCTCGCAGCAAGTCTGGCCGGATCTCCTTGTACTTCCATAGATGAGGGATTGCTTGGGGGTTGGGCAGTGGAGGGTTCAACCTCTTCATTTGGGTCCAGAGTGGTGAAACGGCATGCTTTTGGACGTCGGAGAGCAGCTTCTCTAGAGAGTCGTCTTCACCATTCAGACGTGGGGCCTGTGTGGTCGACAAGACCTCAGTCATCTTGCTAATCGAAATAGGATAATAGTCAAAGATGGTCAGTGAAGTGTGTATTGGGGCAGGAAAGATACGGTAAGCTATAGATCATCGATTACCGAATTCGAATTTATATATGCAAGACCACTTAGTTTACAAATACTGGATACCTGTATATACGAACGCGCGTTTCTAAGCCCGCGGAACGAATGCGCACCTGCTGACGGAAGATTCTGTGCTCTGGACGCATCGGAAAGCACTAACACCAAACGGGGATGTGCGAGGCCGGGCGAATCATGACACTGGATACAATTCCAATATCATCTATGCTTACAAAATGATCGACCGACGTTGTGTTGCAAATGCCAGGGCATCATCGGAGCATGTTCGTCAACCACGGCGATTGGGTAGCGATCCTCCGCACGCTAACCCCCGAGGTCCGGCTCGTTTCCGTGGGCTTTGCAGCAGCCAGGACCAGCAGTTGCAGATTATTGCACATAAAACATGCCGAGAGACAGTTCTACAGATGTACCCAGATTTGTCATTACCCCGCTTAGTATTACTTTCGTCATACGTCTTTCTCTCAATCATCCTTCGTCATGGGCATTCCCGGAGCATCTTGGAAGCGACTGATTCGCTTCCGTGGCGAAGATGGTGCTGAACATTATGGCGAGCCACAACTTGAAAATGCTCAGGATCTCATGTCAAAACTGGAAACTGGCTTAGAAGCAGAGATTCTTGAAGGTACCAGCCCCTTCGAAGTCAAAAGCACCGGGAAAATCGTCAAGGTGAAAGAGATCCTTCATCTCCTCCAACCAAAAGATGTTCCCACCGTACGCTGCATCGGCTTGAACTACAAAACACACAGTAAGTACAATTTCAAACTCACCTACAACATATCTCACCACCTTCAACTAGTCGCGGAGGCAGGTCGCAAACCGCCGCCTTACCCCTCCCTCTTCATCAAAGCCAACACCTCAATCGCCGGCTGGAACGAAACCGTCCCAATCCCCAAAATCGCACAAGACGACCAAGCCGACTATGAAGGCGAGCTCTCCATTGTGATCGGCAAGACGGGGAAGAACATCTCCAAAGACGACGCCATCGACTACGTTGCGGGGTACGTATCTTCCAACGACATCAGCTCCCGCAAATGGCAGCGTGATCCCGCGTACGCAGGAGGCGTCCCGCAGTGGTGCTTCAGCAAGGGATTTGACAAGTATGCACCTATTGGCCCGTTGATGATGTCACCAGCTGTGGTTGGGGCGGCAGACAATCTCGAGTTAAGGACCTGGGTTAACGGGGAGGAGAGGCAGAAGACTAATACTAGCGATTTGTTGTTTGACGTCCGAACGATTGTTAGCTTTCTGAGTCAGGGGACAACACTGGAGAAAGGGACTGTGATTATGACGGGGACGCCGTCGGGTGTAGGGTTTGGGCAGGCTGGGGGCCCGAAGTGGTTGAGGGATGGGGATGTTGTGGAGGTGGAGGTAGAGCATTGCGGGAGGACGAGGAATAAAATTGTTTATGAGTAGTTGTTGGAGGGGTCACTAAGGTAGTTGCGCCAGCGTGCTAGAATACATGATTGTCGAATATTTTTACTTTACTGTGAAGTATTTTTTTTTCTGTAACCCGATTATGGCACGCTGGGGTGTGGCCTGCCATTCTTTTCTGACATAATTGACTCGATACGTTATATAGCAATTACATATAAAATAAAGTCAAGTAATACAGCAAGTAGGTAGTAACAAGTCAGCTCAGTTGCAATACATGATTGCGCGCATCTTATGGGCAGATAGAAATTATGCAGCAACAATTTACAGGAATTTGATCATACTGCAATGCTCGATGCGATTCGAGACGTGACGAAATCGGACAGCCAAACGTGAGTTTTTGTCCATTTCGGGCCGCTCAAGAACAACACCAACACGAAGTTAGTGAAATTTGTTCAGGTTACTGGTTCAGAATCGAAATGCGATAATTATATGAAAATCTCACACCCCGCAGACAATCTCCTCGTTGCATGAATGCAATGGCACGCGCAGCTTCATCCAAAACTTTCGAGCATCTACTGCTGCCTACCATTGCTACCTCGCCCTTCGGAACCACCAAGTTCAATCTCCCCGCAGCCCCAGAATCACCACTCCAACACCCAATCCGACATCGGACGAATCACAAGCCCCACGGAAGGAAACGGCTCACCGTGCAAGTTGAGCTAAATCCTAGGGACTGCTACTAGTTCGGTTTGATGCGGCGGTTCAACGTCGTTCGGTCACGCCTAACGCGTATTCCGAAGCGCGCCGGAACTAGACGCGTTGCGGCATGGGGACCCAGCGCCATGTACTATCTGCATATGACTTCATATTGAAGGGTCGCAACAGGGCTTTCTGAATCTGTATCCTCTCGAAAAGTTTGAGAATCAACACAATCATGAGTCAAATGTTGGTACATTGAGCAGAATGAGTGCCTAGCATATTGCTAATTATGCGCAGGAAATACACAACAGCGACTGCGTTCTTCGAGGCATTATGGGAGGTACGAAATGTAGTCAATGTTCTCTCGTGATGACATTCTAATATTGCTCCAGGCCGGTATCTCACACGTTTTTGTTAATCTGGGGTCTGACCACCCTGGAATAATGGAAGCGATTGCACGAGGAAAGAAGGACCCGACTGGAAGCTTTCCAAAAGTCGTCACGTGCCCCCATGAGGTGAACAATTGCAGCAAGCTGGGTGAAAGAGCTCTCTGACGTCCACTGTAGACCGTTGCGCTATCAATGGCTGACGGCTTTGCTCGACTTACCGGTAAACCTCAGTGCGTGATTGTGCACGTAGATGTCGGTACCCAATGCCTCGGTGCTGCTGTACACAATGCTTCCGTTGCACGAGTCCCAGTACTGATATTCGCGGGTCTCTCACCCTTCACACTCGAAGGTAACATTCAAGTCTTCTCGTCCTAAACCTAAAGCCCCACATTGACAAAATCTAGGCGAAATGCGCGGCTCCCGCACAGAATACATCCACTGGCTCCAAGACGCCCCAGACCAAAAACAAATAGTCCAACAATTCTGCCGCTATACTGGCGAAATCAAGACGGGCACAAACGTAAAGCAAATGGTGAACCGCGCCCTCCAATTTGCAACCTCTGATCCAAAAGGCCCCGTGTACCTCACCGCCGGCCGTGAAGTCCTCGAGCAAGAAATTACGCCTTACAAGCTCGACCAAACCGTCTGGGGCCCTGTATCCCCCCAACCCCTTGCCCAAGACGGCGTAGCAACCATCTCCGATCTCCTAGTAACAGCGAAAGAGCCCCTCGTCATAACCGGATACTCAGGCCGCAACCACGCCTCATGCGGCGCCCTCGTCGCCCTCGCAGACACGGTCCCTGGTCTTCGCGTCATCGACGCCCTGGGCAGCGATGTCTGCTTCCCGTATTCGCACCCTGCGTCCCTGGGCCTGCAAATCGGCGGGCACGAGAGTATACGCACCGCAGACGTGATCCTCGTCGTAGACTGCGACGTCCCCTGGATCCCCACGCAATGCTCTCCGCGGCCCGACGCAGTCATTATGCATATCGATGTAGATACGCTGAAGAGGAATATGCTACTTCATTACATCCCTGCCAAGTACCGGTACTGCGCCGATGCGGAACTCAGTTTTAGACAGATCCAGCAGTATATTTCTAGCCATGCGACGTACCCCGCCGTATTGGCCAAGGAACCGTATCTTTCTCGTCGCGAGAAGATGGTAGCAGAGCATCGAGCCCGTCTAGATAACCTTGCAGTTATTGCTGCGCCGCCTGCGGATAGAAGCCTGCCGGCGCATACCCCGTACCTGGCATCGCAGCTGCGCAAGTTGTGTCCGGAGAATACCATTTGGTGCCCCGAGGCGGTGACGAATGCGTTGCCGACGTGCAACCAGCTGCAGGTCGATACTCCGGGTTGCTTGATCAACGGCGGAGGAGGTGGGTTGGGGTGGTCAGGAGGAGGCAGTATTGGAGTGAAGCTCGCGTCTGATTATTTGGCGGGCAGGACGGGCAAGGGCGGATTTGTTTGTCAGATTGTGGGCGATGGAACGTGGATGTTCGGGGTGCCGAGTACGGTCTACTGGATTGCGAGGAAGTATTCGATTCCGACGTTGACAATTGTTTTGAGCAACAAAGGTATGCTTATTCAAGTTTGGAAAAGGTCTGGGCTAATTCTTGATGCAGGTTGGAATGCTCCACGCAACTCACTTCTCCTCGTACACCCTGATGGCGTTGGCTCAGAGGTTGATAACGAGGGAATTGGAATTTCGTTTGCGCCTACACCAGATTATTCTGGTATTGCAAAGGCGGCGGCTGGGCATGATGCTTGGGCTGGATGTGCGAGCAGTGTCAAGGAGTTGGACGAGTTGCTGCCCCAAGCGATTGAGTCGGTGAAGAACGGGGTTCTTGCTGTCCTGGAAGTGCGGTTGAAGGGATCTTGGGAGAAGGCGAGTCTTTAGGAGGCATGCAGCTTTATTGTGTAGAACTGAAATATAAGTACCACAGCATCTTCAAATATCAACTATTCATATTCAGAAGTTGAAAAGACTGCCTGACGGCGTTGGTAATGTGAGGGATGCGATGATATGGCAATTGAAACATCAGATTTTGCAATTGGTAGAAGGCGAACAAAATAAATTTCATCTACTCTCCAATCGCTGTTGTCCTCCACAGCTCTCTAACCTTCTCCTTGACCGCTTCCGGATAAGAACTCTCAAAATCCACCGGAATCCAATTTCTCCGCCCCTCATACTCAGCCGGCAACAAGCAATTCGTCACCATCTTGCCTCCCCTTTTCCGATCCCCCCTTCCGTGCGACATATACGGCATTATTGGCAACCCCCTTACATCCTCAAACGGGAAATCGTCCAACCCCGGCCGCGCCCTCGTGCTGAGCGCCCAAATGATGTCTTTGAAATTGTACACATCGATGTCATCGCCGATGAGGAAGACGCGGTTGATGAGCATTGAGGCTTTTGAGGAAAAGACCAGGTTCCCGATTTGTTGGCTGAAGGATGCGGCGTCGGTTTTCAGGAGACCGAGCTGCGGAAGGGAGACTTGCAGCGCGCACCAGGTTCCCATTGTTTCAAGGGGGCAGTAAGCATCAATTATGGGGAGGCCGTGGGATTGGCAGAGAGTAACCATTTCGGCTGAGGCAAGGGAGGCCGTGGTGTGCTGAGTGCGTGTTAGTGAGCTTGAAGGGAGTGAAGGGTTGGTGGGCTTACGGATTCATCGACGATACGGCCTGGGACGGAGACGGGCAGGATGGCATCGTTGCGGTATGTTATGGCGTCGACTTTAAGGAGCGAGCCTGGCCGTCGCTCGTCATCGAATTGATGTGCCAGATAATCACCAAAGGGCCCTTCGTCACCCGTCTTGGTAGTCGACAGTGTACCTTCGAGCACGATTTCGCTATTGGCAGGCACAAGCAGATTATTCGTCTGACACTTGACCAGATCGAGAGGCCGTCCTATCATGGCACCAACATACTCAGCCTCACTCACACCTTCAGGGAGAGGGCATGCTGCTGCCATGGTCGCAGCAGGAGGCACGCCAAACGCAAGGGCCCATGGCACGTCCTTGCCCAACTTCCTCCACATTTCCATGACCATGTGATTATGCTGTCCAGGGTTGATAAGGGCGACCAGATTTCGCTTGTCGTAGACCTGGGCACGGAAGATGGACCAATTGGTCCACGATCCGTCAGGAGTCTGGAGCATATGGACACCATACGTCTGGAGAAACTTTCCGCCGTCATGCTGGTGCAGAAAGGGTACTGGAAGAGCTTCGAGGTCGATGGCATCGCCGAGGATCTGATTCTGCTGGCACGGTCCTGTCGGGACGACATTGGGAGGTATGGGAGCCTTGTTCTTGCCCTCCTGACTCCGATGGCAGATCTGCTTCCAGGTCGCGTCCTTGGGGAGTCCAAGATTTCTGGCGACACGACCGAACCTCTCGTCCTCGTTCTTTCTCAGCCCAGCGGCGTTGCTGAAGATGCGCCATAGCCCGTTGCGCGCGCCTTTGATATTGTTGAATAATGGAGCCTTTCCATTGGTTTCACTGACACGACGGGCGGTTGCTCCAACCTCGAGATGTGGATCGATCTCGGCGTCGATTTCAACCAGATCATTGTCAGCTCGCAATACGTCGAGAAAAGCTCGAAAATCATGTGGTGCGCTTGGACTTTCACTCGCCGGAAGCGCACTGGACGTGCTTTGGGCAGCAGCAGTAGTAGCCATGAGACGTCGATGATGGTGTATCGTAGCCGCTCGAAAGCTTCGAGGGTTGCATAGACGTAGTCTCGACAGCATCTGGCTCTATTGATGATGACGATGTGCAGATGGGAGCTAGGGTGGCACACACGCACTGGACATGCTGCTGAGTCCCTCGCTCTTTCCCTCTGCAGCGTCCCTAGAAAGTGAGCATGGGTCCCCTGTCTCCGACCCACGCGCGAACTGCCGCTAGTCAAGCAATTGGCGCAGTCTATCTGCGGGGTCAGGGTTAGGGTTACCGTAGTGTCGGGTTTAGGAACGTTCCTAGATAGCGTTCCGAAGGCGGCGGAATGGTCCGGATACAGGCTTTGGAACTTCCGTCGTCCATTCCGTAGTGCAAACGCCGCAAACGCCGCGCGGACGAAGCGTCCAGGGTCCAGCAAGGGTCCATAACAGCACCGACATGAGTACGAGTAATGATGGCAACATGTTGGGCATGTGGCTGGCCACTCACGCCGCACCTCCAACATGCACATGCTCTGCCCTCGACCTTACAGCGTCAGTCGCCAATTGACGAGTGCATTCCAAATTCACAACCGCATCAACACTCGCGCAGTCACTCAACACCACCACGCCTTCTCAACTGCAACTCCTTACCAATCCCACAAACCCACACAACCATGCCGCCCAAAACGCATTGTAATCGGCATAACCGGCGCAACAGGCACCATCTACGCCGTCCGCCTCCTCGAAATCCTACGTGACCTATCCATAGAAACACACCTGATAATGAGCAAATGGGCCCATACAACTCTCAAATACGAGACCGATAGGACGGAAGCCGAAATCCATTCCCTCGCCTCCAGAGTCTACACGGCACGCGACATGACGGCTCCAATTGCCAGTGGATCCTTCCTGCACGACGGCATGATCATAGTGCCCTGTAGCATGAAGACGCTCGCCGCTGTGCGCATAGGCTTTTGCGACGATCTGATCTCGCGCGCCGCTGATGTGACGTTGAAGGAGCGCCGGACGCTGATGCTGGTGCCGCGCGAGACGCCGCTGAGCGATATCCACCTGGAGAACCTGTTGGCGGTAAGGAGGATGGGGGCCGTGGTTTTCCCGCCCATGCCTGCGTTTTATACGCGGCCGAAGAGCCTGGAGGATATGGTGGAGCAGAGTGTTGGGCGCATGTTGGATAATTTCGGCATTCATACTGATGGGTTTGAGAGGTGGAATGGTTGTGATTGGAAGAATAAATGAGAGCTGGGTACATTGAGCCTTGGGATAGATACCTGTACATTTTGCAATGAAACACTTTTGAGAATCAAGGGCCCATATGCTGTGATTTCCGCACCTTAATGCCATGTCTGAATGCATCCCGTACCGGACAGGCTAATACTCGATTTTCCCCATCAAAACTATCGCAAAGATGAGGTTATAGAGCTTCATACAAGATCTCTTACCCCAATATTTCTGGTAGAGATAATGTAGTGAATTAAACAAGCAACTCTATCTATCGGAACTTTCTTTGAACTTGATATCACCGCGCAACGTGAGAGAGTAAAGCAATCAAGTGAGTAGGGATTAAATTGTGATTTTGTGATGTTCAAAGCTATTTCAAATAAGATCTTGATTCGGTGGAGAGCTACGTACACTAAGTTCATCTATATATCTTGTTATATCGATTGCTGGTTGTAGGTGGGAAGCCCAACATTTTCAGGCCTTGACGTAGTGTGAAGATGATTTACATTGATATTAGCGCGCGAGCGTTCTTTAATCAATCCAAAACCTTTCCGCAATTTAGGTGAATACAATTTTTCGCTAGGATTCGAAACAGCGATAAGTTCAAGTGTAGCGCCGATATGCTCCATTCGAAGTGGTTGCGGTGCGATCGGGTGGGTAGTGATGGTGGTGGTGGTTGGTGGGGTGGAGCGGGCATTGACCCATCCGGTACGGTATCCGCGGCCAATCCGTGAAATGCAAGTCATTTGCGTCACTAGAATGTGACGTGATCTCAACGCCGGGCGGCTGAAACCCTTCCGTAGGCTGTCATGGAAATTTGGTTCCAGAAGGAAATGTACTCCCACGTGTCGAATCTGGTGCTTCGAGCCCTTCCGCCACGGTACTCCACCTACTTCCGCCCCACAGCCCCGTGGCCGTAGGGACGAGCTAGAATTGAGTTGCTCATATAGTTTCGGTAGCCACCAAAGTTTATTTCAGTAAGATTCCAAGTGAAAACATCACCAGTTGTGGCCTGATACGCTTTCCACTCGTACCCCATAAGTCCCAAGGCTCCGTTCCGATACACTACCATGGCCGACGCTGACCAAACTCCTCTTCCTCTTCCTGCCACTTCTCTAACGCGTCTTGCTCCTGGTGTGATACTTTCTCAGCCATTGTCCCGTAAAGGCTCAGGACCCGGACTCATTGTAATTGTAAATGAGTCAGGGGCTACAGATGACACGACTTTGCGCATCGAAAATGGTGTTCCATCACCGCTCATGAAATGGGGAGAAGAGAGTTACACAGTTGTAGAGCTTCTTGAGGAAGCCTTCTTCGAGGGCAAGGACCCAATAAGTCTGGCCGTCTCAGAGCTGTCAAAGGCAGAGAGGTGTGAGCCGAAGGATGCAATTGGCGTCATCGGTATATTACCCGAGTCCAGGTCTGCGCATTGCATTGCTAATTTGGATGGCAGCGTACGATCTAAAGCTTTGGAACCGCGCAGCACCATATCTAACATCACACTCCTCAATCGTCGGCGCCGTCGTGTACGCAAGTGCAGCAGAGCACCACAAGCTCGCCATAACCTCCGTCCCCGTCCTGCAACACATGGCGGGCAAGATGCGCAAGCCGCCTCGGACCGAAACCCGTGTCGTCCACGACTACCCCAATGCGAAGTCTTATCTCTTTGCTACGCCCTTCCAGCCAGAGTTTGATTACAACATGGAGTCAGTGTCGCACACGCGGAATCTGTCATTCCTAAAACCGCGCATGAATGGTCCGTGGTTTGATCTCGAGGCGATTTGGGACGAGCATCAGTACTGGGAGTTTGAAGATCGGTCGGTGCCGAAGACGATGGCGACCATGGTGCAGGAACCATATGTCAATCATGTGCCTACGGTATGTTTCATTGCGCGGCGAAAGCATGTTGCGACGTATCGCTGACGTGCGTAGCTCACGGGAGGCATTGGACGAGAGGCACTTACAGATTTCTATACTAACCATTTCGTCTACTCGAATCCCAAGGATGTCGTGACGGAGTTGATAAGTCGTTCCATGGGTATCGATCGCGTCATCGATGAGTTCATCTTCAAGTGCACACATGACGCGCCGTTGGATTGGCTGTGAGATGTCGCCCGTCTCGAAACGTGATTGTCGCGCCGCTGACAAGCTGTAGAATACCCGGTATACCTCCGACAGGCCGCAAACTTGAAATCCCCTTTACGGCGGTTGTCAACATTCGAGGCGACCGTCTTTACCACGAACACATCGCCTGGGACCAGGGTACTGTGCTGGCTCAGTTGGGTCTATTGCCAGAGTACTTGCCTATACCGTACGCTCTGCCAAGCGGGCAGAACCAGGACGGAAACAAACTCGAGTATAAACTACCCGTCGCGGGGATTGAAACGGCACGAAAGATGCAAAATAAAGATGCCGTCACTTCAAATGTCTTGCTCAGCTTCCAGGTCCGCAACAAGAACGCATAGCTGGTCGAAGAGAGACGCAGTTTGGTGTCATGGGATCACAGCATGTCCAAGTTTGAATGGTTACCAATCCGGGAACTGCAGGCCTCTGCTTAATGTACATAGGGTAATACACTCATACACACTGACTCGCAACCTCGTTGCTGGGCCAATCTGGCCAAAACATATCAATATCATTCCACCACATACCATTCATTGTGTGGTCCCCCATAGTATCATCCGCGACTTGCAGAAATTCCCCCTGGTCCAGGAACGTGCCCATAGCACCACCGACAGTATCTCCCTTCTCACCCAGTCCTCTTTGAATCGGGAATCTTTGTTGCTGATTCTGCTGCGGTTGCAAAGTTCGATCAAGGGCGGTCTCAATTGGAGGAGGTTGGAGAAAGTCAGGTCGAGCTAGTTGCTCCTCCAAATGACGCAGTCTCTTCGCAAGTCTGCAGGAACTCTGCGATATTGTACTGTATGCTGTAGCGAGAGCCAATGCACGTTCCACCTCCCGTTTTACTAAGCCAGGAAAAGGCTCCAGCAAGTCGGCGGACTGCATGATGACCACCCGATTGCGGTCCGCGCGAACGTAAGCCACCACTAAGAAAAGAAGTGCACACGAAGAGCTGAGGAAATGCTGAAAGAATGGATGCTGGGTTTTGTAGACGTCGGTTGTAGAGTTCAGCATAGAGAGTACACCGATGGTGTCGGAGATGATGTTCATACTGGGTTTGATCATTTTGACGCTGACGTTGGAGTGCGAGCCTGAAAGAAAGAATGGACGAAGGATGATACTCCGGAAAGCATTGGCACGCAGATAAAGTAATGTGGCCACGGGTGACGGAGGTTTTGAGGGGTCTACTGTTGGCTTTACACCAACAGCCGTCTCAGGGGATGGATGGTAGATACCATGGCCGTCTATGGCCTTCTTCAGCCATTGGTCAATCTGGAAATTGAGTAGTTCGAAAGCGTCATCCTGTTCATAAGTTGCACCGGCAGCGACTCGGTGTATGGGTACTTCGAACTTCGGACTCATGAATGTGTATGAGATCATCGCTCGAAGATACCATGCGTCCTCCTATGATGCCTGAAGTCAGCAAGAAAATTCGTCTCAAGGCAAACCCAACATCGCTCTTGGGTCTTGAAGATGACATGACTTACCGGAGGCTCTATGGATTGATCAAAATCCGATTCCTGAAAGTTTTGAGGCAAGCCAGTAGCGGCACTCCATTGCCTGTCCAAGATGACTATGCTCCAGATGAGAGCGCTAATTCCAGTGCGTTGCTTCTCGTCTCGCAAAAGATGGCGATGGACGTCTCGGCGGTGAAGCCCAAGTTCCATTGCCATGCGCCCCGAAATTCCGCACACTCGCCATGCCAAACGCGTGTCACCAGTAAAAAAGTGGTAAATAGACTGGTCGCAATTCCATCATGTTAGCGAATGTATCACTTGCTGAGTAAAACGGAAGGCTTACCGCCAGTAACGCTATCAGAACATGATCTAGACTTGACACTTCGGATGCTAATTTCAGCTTGATCAGGTGCTCCACACCTTTGTACAGTGTTTTCCCCACATGCGATTGTGAGGCTGGTTCGGCAGCAAGTGCAATCGAAAGCGCCAGGTATAAAATCAGAATGGTGTCTTCGTGGAGAATTGAGGCATCAGATGTGGGTTTTGAATGAAACACATAACAGGCCTCAGCTTGCTCGACAAGCCGCTTTGGATCCAGAATAGGATGAAGGCGGCCGATGACATTATGGTAGACGTTCAGGAGGCGCAAAGCGTCGTTTCTGGCAATGAGCCATGGCAATTGAGCCAGGCATTGGCGTAGCCTAGTTTTGGCAAGACGCTCTTGGACGGCAGACCCGTGACTTTCATCTTGGATCAGAGTGCGCTCGTCGTCATCAGTCTGGTCATCTTCCAGGCTGGGGTTGGTCTCTTCTGTGATAGTGGGGCCGCCAGGAGGAGCTTGGGCCAGTCGCAGCTTGATTGTAGCAGCATTAAGACTATAGTCAGGACTTGTCGGGCCGTAAAAGCGACGAGTGGATGGCTTTGATGTATTTGCGACGGCTACTGTGGGAGCATCAGACGTTGATGTTGGGTTCGCGTTGATCTGAGCGTCCCTGGAAGGTGGGATGGCAGAGCCCGAACCTTCGAGGGCCGTGTTCTGCCGGGGAGCAGCGCTCTGCCGGGGGAGCGCGGGATCTATTGCAACGACTGGTGAGGTGTGTAATTCGTTGGACAACTCCATGTGTGTAACGAGACTATCAAGCTGTGCTTGCAGCGCAAGTACGACACGAGAGATGGACTCGCCCTTGCTAAAGAGCATGCTGGGTTAGTGGCAAGGGCAACTTGAAGGCGAGCACTAAGGGAACATACGCGTTCACCCCCAACGCATTGGTTGGCAACATAGGAGGTGCAGCAACGGCAGAGTAAGAAACAGCAGAATCCTCTTGCTGCGAAGGCTCGTTTGTGGGTTCTTGGTCGGCGGTGTAGCGACACTCCAAAGCACGCGAGCGACAGAAGTCGCAAGGCTTACGGCCATCACATCTGCCTTTGCGTCGCCGGCACACATCGCAGGCTCGCCATACGTATCGAAGGCGACGTTTACGCGATGACCCGGCGGTGTTCTGTTGATCCATGGTCGTCGAGGGGCGTTTTGGCGGCGACGGGCTCATTGTGCTGGATTGTAGACAGCGGGATGGGACCTTTTGGGGGATGTATCTGGGTTGGTCTCGAGACTCGAGAGATAACAATCGGGCCTCCTCCACACTCGCTGCTTATCGCCATGATAGAGCCAGGCCACAATGGACACATGGACTGGCCAGGGTGAGGCTGTCGCTTGTGTCTGAGAAGGGCGGGGGTGAGCCGCGCGGGGTAAGTACCGAGAAAGCACCGGAGACGCGGCAGGGTCGCCATCTAGTGTAGTGTAGTATAGTGTACTTGGTGTATCGTGCATGCATACACTAGTCAATTAGTCACGTGCATGAATCCCTTCACTTGTGCACGGACCATGGCTGTCCGGACTTGTGCCGGACCAGGGCCGCCGGAGAGTGTCTCGCCTCTGCAAATCCACCCTCACTGCATACATCCCATCCCGCCGTTCGGCACGTGACGGCGTCTTTCCTGCGGAAATGGCACGACCATCACCCTGTCGAGGTTGGGCCCACCGCAGCCTCGACAGCATCTCTTAAAGCCAGTCGGGGCCGTTCTGGCAGTCGTCGCACATCACTGCATCCCGTCTTCTTTACCTACTCAGTCCACCCACCTCTTACCCAATATGGCCTTGTACACCTACGACACACGCCCCAGCTTCTCTTCTGACGTCCTTGTCCGGGGCACACCAGAATACGATCGCTGTCGTCGCAATAACCCCAGTGCAACAACACCAGACCGCTATCCACGCGAGATACATGTGGTCAAGTCACCCAAACAAGTCTCGGCAGCTCTCCAACGAGCCACTGAACTTGGTGTCACCGTCGGTATCCGTGGCTCCGGCCATGCCTTCCCTCTGAGCGCACTGATTGAGGACGGCATACTCATCGACACTTCCAGCTTGAACCGCTATGTTGATTATGATCCCCACTCCCGTGAGATCTCTTTTGGTCCTGCTGTCCGTGTAGAGGAAGTCGCAGCAAAGCTTGCAGAGGTTAAGCGCTTCTTTCCTCACGGCCACGCGCCTACTGTCGGCGCCGCAGGCTTCTTGTTGGCGGGAGGACAAGGCTGGTTTGTGCGAGGTTGGGGAGCCACATGCCAGGAATGGATTACTCAGATGGAGATCGTGGTCCCCGATGGCCGCATTGTCATTGCGAGCCCTACAGAGAACACTGACCTGTTTTGGGCCGCGAGAGGCAGCGGCTTGGGCTTCTTCGGTGTCGTAACCAAATTCTGGGCTCGCACAATTCCTAGCTCTCAGCTCTGGGAACGGACTTTTACTTTCCAGCTCCGTGATAAGTACGAGACCTTGCTGACATGGTTCTTCGAAAAGGCCGAAGATACCCCCAAGTATGGCACCGATCTCAATCTCACTATCTTCTATCCGGAAAAGTACGACAACACCATACTCACGGATGACATACCCAAGACGTCCCAGCTACACCTCGGTCTCAGTCTTTTGTGCTATTCTGACACTGAACGGGAAGCTCGGACCCTGCTGAGTGCTTACGACGATGTTCCGGAGAGTGTGAAGGACTGCTTGGTCGACATGCGCCCTGTTTCAAAACGAGAGTTCACCGACATATTCGACAAGAAGCGTGAATTCATTGGGAATAAGTACGGTGAGAACTGGCAGATTCTTAGTCTGCTCAGCGAACCAACCATTCCCATTCCACGAGTAAGTGTTGCAGTGTGAACAACTATACATCCTCACTGACAACTTTCAGCTCATTGAAGCCCTGAAGCCTGCTCTCACTGAGCTCGAAACGCGCATCACCTCGGTGTTTATCTGCATTTGCGATATCGTCGCCAACGAGAAGGTCGCTTCTTTGAGCATCCCACAAAAGTACTACATTTCTACCGTCACAGGCTGGCTCGACCAAAAGAAGGGGCCTGCGATCAAGCAACGGATGTTGGAGAGATACAAGCGCGCTCTACCAGTCGCATGTGGCACATATCCTGCAGACTACGATCCCAACGTTGAAGACGCAAATGTAAGCCGGGCCTGAAACCCACCTCACTGCTGCTATGATCAAACTGACAACATAAACAGAGCAAACCTATGTCTGACGCCGCACTCGCCAAGTTCCTCAAGATCCGAGCCAAATGGGACCCCAATGACATGTTCCCCAACTACAAGCAGTTTATCAAAACAAACGAGAAGATTAACAAGCTTTTGACCAAGCCTTCGCTTTAGACACTAATGATGGATGGAGGCAGGGACTTTGTTTCCCTTTTCCCAATTTTTTCTTGAATGCTTTGGAAGGCGAAACGATCAATCATACAAAGACCATAGTTAGCCAGATGTTACGAAGACGTGGGTGAGATTTGACTCCCTGAAATGTTCATCAATCTTTTCAAATCAGCAGTTCCATATGCGTCGTGAACTTGAATCCTTGAAACTGAGAGCTATGCCTCTGGATATTTTTGTCGCATTACTCAACACGACCTTTGCGCACATAGTATCAGTCACTTGACGATCACTTTGATAGTCAGTTACACCCCTTGCAAAATGTGCATGCATAGAATCAATTGCTTTTCCTGAATTATTCATCGATTGCAGAAATCAACGCCCGACAGACAATGATCAAATGAACAAGCCAGACCAGGATGCAATTCAGTAATGGTCCAACTCTTCTAGACAGCACTACGGGCTTGTTCAGTCGTACTTGGCCATCTATCGAGAGGCTTATGTAAAGCCCATGTCAAATTTCGAACCAGGCTTGCTGGTGCTAGCCTGCCCTTCACATCCCATCATGTGGCGTAAGCAGAATCCAAGCAACTATCCAAAGGCCTCGTCGACAGATCCCGAATTTGCGCTCGTCTCTACATCGTTGGACTTGTCCGCGGTCGCTTCCTCAGCACTGAACCAAGCGGGTCGCGGACGGCTTCCGCGAAGGATTGCGAAGGATTGCGCGGAAGGAAAACCGCGTAGACGGGAACTACCATGAGCTCCACCTTTCCGCCGGCATGCTCCTTGTAGGAATATGCGCCATGGCCATTATTGAAACATGGGCCAAGCCGCCGACAATATCGGAACGCCCAATTCCGCAAATTCCGCTGCCGCCGCAAACAGTTGTGGTAAGTCCGGTCTAGCCTGGACGATTAGCAAGGTTGCTGTGATTGGTGCACTGAATTGAGGGTCTGGATTTGGTAGTTGTGAGCATGGATTGGAAATGCTCAGTCTCTTTCGATGTGAGAAACTAATTCAGACCTAAAGCATTATTGACATCTAGACGAACGATATACCAAAATACACAGCAGTGACATCATTCTATTTCCATCCAGTTCGAAATCATGGCTGAATCCATCGAAACTAGGCTCTTCATCAACAATGAGGTACTGATTATCACAACCCTATCTAGACACAACTAATCACGCGATACCAGTTCCGGAATGCTCGCTCTGGAGAGTCGTTTACCGTTAAACGATCCTACGACGACTCCATCATCGCAGAGAATGTTCAGATTGCTGGCGAGCAAGATGTCAACGACGCCGTCGACGCAGCTCATGCTGCATTCAAGCACTGGCGCAGGACGCCGGCCCCCGAGCGTGCAAAGTGCATGCTCAAACTCGCCGACTTGATCGAGGAGAATCTGGAGTGGCTTGCTGAACTTGAGACAGCTGCAATGGGCGCCCCGATCTCAGCTACCAAGTGGATTGCATCCACAATGCCAACGTGGTGGCGTTACTACGCTGGCTGGACCGACAAGCTCGGCGGCGAATCTCTTGAAGACCTCGATGGCTCGTACAGAATGGTTCGATATGAGCCATTGGGCGTATGTGCGGGCATCGCCTCCTGGAATGCCACCCTCTTCTACCTCTCCTGGAAGATTGCTCCAGCCGTAGCAGCCGGCAATACCTTCATCTTCAAAAGCTCAGAGAAATCACCTCTCGGTGCCCTTCGTTTCGCCGACCTAGTCCGCCGCGCAGGCTTCCCACCTGGCGTCATCAACCTCCTCACTGGCTTTGGCCAAACCGGCGGCCTCCTCGCTTCCCACCAAAAGATTCGCAAAATCAGCTTCACGGGATCTACCATGACAGGCCGCAAGATCCAAGTCGCGGCCGCAAACAGCAACCTCAAGCGCGTGACGCTCGAACTCGGCGGGAAATCCGCCGCCATCGTCTTCGATGACGCAGACATCGACGAGGCCCTCACGCACATGTCCCAGACCTTCCTGCTCAACTGCGGCCAAGTCTGCGCCGCGACTTCGCGCCTCCTCGTCCAGGACACCATTGCAGAATCCTTCGTCGCAGAGCTCAAGACACGGTTCCAGGGCTTCGCAAACGCCCTCGGCGATCCCAGTGACCCAAACACCTTCTTGGGCCCCATCGCAGACCGCATGCAACGCGAGCGCGTAACCTCCTTCATCGACGCCGCCCGCACCGAGAACCTCAACATCCTGGCAGGTGGCCAGTCCCAAGGACCCCAGAACCAATTCATCCAGCCAACCATCATCCTCGACCCGCCATCCTCGAGCACGCTATACCGCGACGAGATCTTCGGGCCCGTGCTAGTCATCAAGACGTTCAAGTCTGAAGTCGAGGCCATTGATATGGCGAATGATTCCGCCTACGGGCTTGGGGCCGCGCTGTTCACCAAGGATGTGGCGCGGGCGCTGAGGTTGTCGTCGGACCTCGAGTGCGGGTTTGTGGGCATCAATATGCCAATTACGCCCTCAGCATATACGCCTTTTGGAGGGGCCAAGGAGAGTGGATATGGTAGGGAGGGCGGAAGGATGGGATTGATGGCCTATTTGGAGCCAAAGACTGTGGCCATTGCTATGAAGCCAAGATTGTAGGTGGCTTCTTTGTGCAGCTAGTTACTCAAATTTGACCCTTCTCTTACGATATTGCTCTCGTGCTAGTGAGACCTTGGGCTGGTGTATATGATGTAGACGTATTCGGCTTTCGTTGTTGCTCATGTAGTGTGCTTGACGAGTCCTTGTCGGCTTGATCAAGAGTGTTTTTCAACATCCTAAGTGATCAAGGACGCACGTTTGCTCCGGCAAAAGGCACTTGACAAAGTTGCGAAAGTTAAAGAAGATCTTGAGATGGTGTTCAAGGGGATGCCTCTCGATGAATGTGGCAAACATCATGATAATACATTAAAAACCCCTATCCAAAGCATGTAAGCCAAACAGCCCACGGTAGTACATCCTGAAATCATAACGAGACACTAGAAATATCCCCTCAGAGATACAATCTTCCATCAATCCCTCACAGCCATACCCTGCAAAACAAGCGTCGGTCCCGTATACCTCTTTTTGGACCTAAACAGATAGTCGATCGTAACAAGTATCAACACGCCCCCCAGCACCGTACTCGCATAATTCATATTCTTCGACGTGACGGGCTGCGCCGTCGGGAATAGCAAAAATACGCTCGTAAAGATCAGAAAACAGATCGACAAGGCATTCACCAAGATGCCTGCTTTCCCCAGCTTGAACGGCCCCGGCATGAGCATCTGTGGCGTCATGAGGCGACGGTAGAGCATAAGGACGATGGGCATGAGATAGGAGAGGTTAAGCCCGACGACGGTGAGGGAGAGGATAGCGGCGAAGGCAGTCGAGGACGCGATTTGCAGCGCGCCCAATAGGATGATGATGGCCGTGGACACCAACAGCGACGTCACGGGAATCTGGCTCTTACTTCCCAGGCGCCCCAACGCCGTAGAAAACGGGGTTCCGCCGTCGCGGGCGAACGCCCAGAGGATGCGGGATGTCGCAGTTAGAAGGCCGAAGGTGGCCAAGGAGGCGGAGATGATGATCGTGGAGGTCATTGCGCTGGCGGCGGCCTTATTGCCGCCTGTGACGCGGGTGAAGATGTGGATGATGGGGAAGGGACCAGAGCCGAGAGCTGCGTCGAGAGGGCCCATGTAGAAAAGAACCGGGAGTAGGACGGCGAAGCCCATGGCGCCGTTGATGGCGATGGAGAGGAGCATGGCTTTGGGGATGTTGCGGGCTGGGTTGGGGATTTCTTCCGACATGTGGGTTGCAGAGTCGTAGCCTTTACATTTATGAGTTAGCGATCAAACCATTGTGAAGGTGGTCGGGGTGCGTACCTATCATCACGTAACAGGAGGTCAACATTCCGAGAAACCAAGCGACGCCATCAGAGCTCCAACCCGTGCTGTTGCGGAACTCGGTGAAAACGAATTTCGCACTGTTTGCTTCTGGCTTCAAAGCTAGCAAAACAATGAAGATGATGAAGAAGAAACCAACATGAAAGGCGAGAATGGCGTTCTGGATGTACGGCAAGATACGGTTGCCCCAGAGGTTGAATGCAAGCGCTACCAGGGTAATTCCCCAATAGATGCAGCTATTTTGCCATGGCTTGGACACAAAATCAGGATTGGAGAGCGAGATTAAGCCCAAGGTGAGATTGGCTGCTCCAAATGGAGCAGATGCTGTGAAAGCATGCCATCCCAGAACTGTAAGCCATCCACAGTACCAGCTGACTGAGGCTCTGATTGACGGCGGGCTGAGTTCGGCAACGAACTGATACTGGCCGCCTGCGGAAGGGAACCTGATGGGAAATCGTCAATGAAGGTCGAATAATATGGCACTAGTGCTACTCACATGGCTGCAGCCTCAGCCAACGACATACTGGTCAACATGTTTCCAGCAAAGGACACTACGCGAAATTGTTAGTATCCAACTTTAGTGCACTTTTTGGAAAGCGTACCGATATATCCATAGACGAGAGATACTGGTCCGCCGCTAACCAGACCAGATCCCATTGTACTGCAAAGTGCCTCCCATGTCGCCATCAAAGACACAGCAAGTGCCATCATGGAGAAGAATCCATACACTTTCGGTGGCTGCGGAAATCAGCAATTCAGTTCGCCATAGGTTGATGTTACTGGCAATAACTCACCTCGGCATGCCCAGCCTGCATGTCAAAATTTGTAACCTTGCCGATGCCATGATCATCATCACCACCCTTGAGTTCGAACATGGCCTCCTTGTTGCTGGGGTTTGTAGGATACAGCTTCAGCCTCGAAGCCGAGAGTTCATTCGAAGCACACTGCGGCGTCTGCATGTCGGCACAAAAACTACACAGTCACCTCAGCGAAGTGAGGGAGTCTGTAGAAGAAGAGATGGCCGTAGTGTTGACCAGCGACACGGTTATAGGGAGGGGATGTTACAAAGCACGTGACGGCGCTATACGCGGCCGTTCCGAACAAGCGCTCGACTTATCCTAAAGAGGCAGAGCTTATCAAGAAACCTCGAGTCAGTCCTGCGACAGATAATGTGGCAGGCCCATGAACCCTTGAAAAGATTGGGGGTTTGTGCGTGGGGTCCGACGTAGATACGCAGCTTTGTGCTCCAACTTCGGAAACTGCTTAGCAGGGCGTCAGCAAAATGGGTAGCCTGCAGACAGTTTGCTGCGGGTGGGCATATACGACGGAAACATGGCTGGGATTACAACAAGGTTTATTACAGCTATTTTGCATATCAGCTCAGAATATAAGCGTCTATATTTATTACTATTTTAATTACTGAAAGGAGACAAGATTTTCGTTCTGTTTTTGACCTATATCCTATATAGAACAGTTCTTAAGCATTGCAATGGATAATTCACAGCATATAGCTCTATAGCAGAAAATCGCAAAGAGATATAAAAAATTCCTATTAGTAGAGGGGGAAAACAGCAATTGAATGGTATGATAGGGGAAGAACGCTTGTAGTATAGAAAACTGAGTAATCCAGCATTTGTCACTTGGATAGGGACCCCTATATGCTCCGTCGAATGTGACCGGGCGCAGTACACAAGCGGAAACAACGGTTGCGGGGCCCGCTGCAAGACAGCCCCAATGAAGGCCCGGAAACGGGGACTAAGTACAGCAAATGGACCGACTCTTAGGCTTCGCCCGGGGAATCTCCCCTTCATAGTATGTATCTTCTGGTACTAGTTAAGCCACCCCCGCATTTGATGATAAATGAGGGTATTGCTGGTTACAAGGGGCGGAAGGTCTAGGCCTACTTGTTAAACCTTCTTGACGCGTGGCTGGCGGCTTGGAAATGTGGAGGTCGGACCATACCTACACCCACGGTGGCGATATGGGAGCACAGACTTCACGTCTACTCAACGCAGTGCTTTCAGGTGTAATACTAGCCAACGTGGATGGGCCTGTGGAAGAAACTTGTATTTCACATCGTCGTTGAATATAGTCAATAGAAGTGTGTTTACAAAACGTTCAAAATGTTATTCTCGCTACTTCTGAGTGCTATCTAGCCAAGTGACAGTCTTATACTGGACAAACTCCTCGAGCCCTTGCTTCCCGTTAAACCTTCCAAACCCGCTCTTCTTGAACCCACCATGTGGCAGAGCAAACTCATCATGCACAGTCATTGTATTGATATGAGCAGCTCCAACATTCAGTTGCCTTGCAACCCGAAGGCCAGCCTTCAAATCCTCTGTGAAGACGGCACCAGCTAGTCCATATTCTGTATCATTACTCAGCGTGATGGCTTCTTCCTCTGTGTCAAAGGTGTATAGCGATACACTTGGGCCGAATGACTCTGTGCCATAGATGTCCATGTCGGGAGTGACGTTGCCGAGGACGACTGGAGACATTTTCGATTCGACGTTGGTATCGACTACAGCGGGGTTACCGTAGATGAGTTTGGCGCCCTTGACCAGTGCGTCTTGTAAAAGTATTCTGTTCTTCTTTGCAGAGGCGTTGGTAATGACGACTGGGCAGTTGTTTGCAGCACCGAAGGTCTTGCTGATGGCTTGCTTGAGTTGCTCCTTGAAAGCATCCGCGATGGACGAATGAACGAGGATGCGCTCGGTAGACATGCATATCTGGCCAGCCTGTTGCAAAAATGTCAGAAACGGTCGAATGGCTTAGTTCATTCATAAAAGCGTCACTTACATTCAAGAAGGCACCCAGCGCGCATTGCTCCGCGGCGTTACTGAGATCAGCATCCTTAAGGACAATGGCACTTGCCTTGCCACCCAACTCCATAAGCACTGGCTTGAGATGCTTCCCAGCAATAGAAGATATCACACTTCCCACGTGCGAGCTTCCCGTAAAGTTAACTTTGCGCACAGCCGGATGAGCAATCAGTGACTCTGTAATCTTGGGAGCATCAGCAGGTCGATGGAACAGGAGATTGAGTGCTCCATCCGGCAACCCGGCCTCTCTGAAGACATCTGCAATAGCCCAGTAACACCGCGGCGACAGCTCTGGGCCTTTTAGAATCGCAGTATTGCCCGTGGCGAGCGCGAATGTGACTGCACGGAAGCCTAGGTGATAGGGAGCATTCCTGTCGCACGAACAAAGTATCAGCCTCGTTCGTAGTATTCGAGGTGCAGTGTAGAGTACAAAAATTTAGAAAGGTGTTGCAACTCACCAAGGGCCGATTCCTAGCACAACACCATAAGGCTCGCGATAAACAATAGCATGCGCACCATCCTGCATCACGTGAGGCACAAAGCCCTGCACCGCGTCTGGAATCCTCCCAGCTGTGTCCTTCAGCCCTTCAATAGACAAGCCCAGAATAAAATCTTGATAGTACTGGTCCGCTCCAATCTCGTGGTGCATGTAATCTCCCAGCTCTCTCTTGCGTTTGGTAATAATGTCGGCAGCTCGCAAGAAAATGTCTCGACGGGCTGACGGTTTGGTCTGCGACCATGCCGGGAACGCCTTTTCTGCTGCTTCGACGGCAGAAATGGCGTCCTTTTCTGAACACGACGAGGAATTCCAGACGTGTTTTCCGGTGGCGGGGCTCTGGACTTCGAAAGATGTGTTGGTTGTTACATCTTGGCCGTTAATGATGAGGGGGATTTGGTATGCATCACGACTTTGCAAAGATCCTGTCAAATGGAAGGATCGAGATTGCTGGTAGTTTCTGCAGAAGGCTCTGGGCAGCTGCCCTGATGTCCTGAAAAGTCGCATCATCTTGTTCTCTGCGTGCAATGGGTTGAATGGCTGTGGGAAGCTGCAAGGGCTCAATCACATTTATTGTTTTTGAAGTCTGCAGTTGCCCATGATGATAGACCAAACCCTGGATTGTTCATACCCTTGATCCTTGATCGACCGTGTTTTGGCGATTCACGGTCATTCGTAATGCCGTTTCGGGGTGGTGGACGCGGCTCTTTGCATTCCGGAAGCTGCGCCCTCCTTCCGGGTAGCGTTCCGTCGCATTTTAGAACATGCGGAGAAGGCGCTTGGGTGTTGAAGACCCAATCATGAGCACTACACGCACTCGACACAAAGATACCATCAAGTCTTTCGCTCCACGTTGTGACATTGGATCTAATCTTGCCCAAGGTTGCCATTGAGGGTTTCGGAATCTACAAAAATACTACTGAACATCACCAAGACACACTGCAAATCGCCCCAAAATTCCTTAAGCCTTGACGCCGTTCGTACCCCTTCGAGCAGCTAGTTTCTCCGCCACGTCTTTGTGCATATCGTACCTGTATTCTGCGTCAGCAAAGACATTCTCTTCAAATAATACTTAGTACTCACGTGTTCATCTCCTCAATTGTGAGTTTGTTCTTCTCATCCGCAACCGTGTAATGAGGATCGTTCTTGTTGCTGGAGAAGCCAATGCGCTCGTGGATGTTCTCGCTCGCTCGCGCCGAGGCTGCCTGCACCTTTGTTCCTCTCGGCTTCCTGACCTCTTCGAAAACTTCAAGAGCCTCGCGAATGTTGCCGTTGAAATTCTTTTTGCTGAAAATCGTGCCAAGAGCTCCGGCGTCCTCGATGGACTGGCAGGCTCCCTGACTCTGATCAGGCATCATCTGCAAATATTTAGCGTTAATTCATTCAGCACTGGTAGTTAACATACCGGGTGTGCGGCATCTCCAATAATGCAGGCCACTCCTTTCTGCCAGTACGGGTACGGCTGGTGCTTCCAAAGCCTCCATGGTCGGATCTCGTAGCCAATTTCCAAGTGCTTGAACACCTGGCGATCTAAGTCTGGATACGGTGCGAGCAACTCTGGGAGGGTGGCAGCCTCGTCCCAAGATTGATTCTGGAAGTCACCCGCTTCACGCGGGAAGAAGCAGTAGTAAGAGAGAAGTTTTCCACCATTGCAAGGTGATAGGACAATCTTGTAGTGCGAGTGATACCCACCCCAGTATTCGATTGCAGCGTTTTTTGAGTAGTCGACTAGCCCGAGCTTGACAGCCTCCTCAGTGTCTACGTTGGTGTGCAAGCAGCTCCAGGATGCTGGGACCTTGTCGACTTTAATGCCAAGTACATTCCGAACAGTCGAACCAATGCCATCGGCACCGATAATGACGTCGTGTTTGGCTGTGACACCGTTCTCGAATGTGACCTCGCCAGTCTCGAGGTTGACGTCTTTGGCCTTGTGATTGACCTTGAGTTTTGCGGGCACGCCTTCTCCACGCTGGCCAACCGCACTATCCATAAGCATGGCATGCATGTACTGCCGGTGGAACATGTAGTAGTGCTACTGAACATCAGTCACTAGTCCCAGACGAGATGCAAACCACTTACATAGCCCCATTTTTCTTTGTAGTCATGGAGGTCATAGACACTTGCTGGTTCGCCAGTTTTCCAGTCGCGGCTAATGAGCTGCCTCAGAATTACCGGGTCGCCAAGTTCAATATTCACTCCCCATTCCTCGAGCCACCTTGTGCCATTTGCGGCGCACGATATGGAGGCCCCTACTTCTCCTGCAAAATCTGCGCGCTCGTAGATTGTTACAATGTGCCCTTGCCGTCGAAGGGCAATGGCAGATGCCTGACCTCCAATCCCTCCGCCAATGATGCCCACATTGAGGGCTCGCCATCCTGGTTGAGTCATGGTGTCTTGTGGTGGTTGAGGCATTTGTGTCAAGGGTCAACTCAAACTGAAATATGACTGAGCTTCAGCAGTGATAAAGATCCGCTGATGCGATGTTGAAGCAAATGTTTGCAGTTCTAAAGCATAAAATTATCGATTAACTTTGGCCTACGGGCTCTTGATATCCTCTCCAACGTTGATGCCCCTCACGCGACCTCCTAGCCCACGGATCCAGGGTTTGGCGCGGCCGCCGACAGCATACTTGGCCTGTCATGGAGTCGATCTGTCATTTTGCCTTGTGTCTTACCGGACTCGCTCGCGATCGCCCGTTGGTTGCGACGCACGGTCGGAATTTCCTACACCATTCCGGAGTGTATTATGTCAGCATCCGTCGCCGCATGTGGATGCATGCCTCGAGGAAGAAAAGCAAATAGCGGGAGCATTCAGTAAAGTAGTACTTTCAAGTCGAGCGAAGTTCCATTGAAGCGAAACAAGAAAGGAACAAGGTTGGTGGTCTCCCCCAGAGAACAAAGACGTTCACTGACATGTGTAGTCAGCTAGCATTTATTCTTCTCAATCAATAGCACCGCATTACCCAATTATAGCACAGGCAGAACAGGTCGTCCAATATGGCTTCCAAAGTGCGCGCATCATTTGAGCTCACTGGACGCAACTATGTCGTCACAGGTGGTGCCCAAGGTATCGGACTGGCCTTGACGAAAGCAATTGCTGAAATGGGCGGCAATGTTGCCGTCTTGGATCTTCAAGACAAACCGCTTGATCATTTTGCACAACTGGCCAAAGAAACCGGTGTCAAACTTCCATACTTCCGCGCCGATGTGGCAGACGAAAGTTCGCTCAAGAAGGCGTTTGCGGACGCAGTTCAGAGCCTGGGAAGGGTAGATGGTCTTGTGACTAGTGCAGGGATCGCACTTGAGAAGCCATTTGCGAAAACCACTAGCGCAGAAGTAAACAGGATATTGCAAGTCAACGTAAGGCTCCGCTGTTCATCTCGAACTCAATGTGTTGGCTAATATTTCATTACAGGTAACTGGCACATACACGGCAACACAGCTGTTCGCCGAGCAAATCGAAAAGCAAGGAACCGGAGGATCCGCCGTCTTGATCGCCTCCATCACATCGCACACTGTACTCCCAAGTCACAGAATGTCTGCCTACTCAGCGTCAAAGGGTGCCGTGAGGATGCTTTCTCTAGCACTGTCTACAGAACTGGCGCCTCTCGGGATCCGAGTCAACTCGATATCTCCTGGCTTCATTGACACCGAGCAGACCAAGTTTGTGCGCGACCACAACCCCAAGATTGCGGAGTTGATGTTCAATGCACCACCTCTCAAGCGCATTGGTACGACGGATGACTTGGTTGGGTCAGTGGTGTACCTGTTGAGTGATGCGTCTAGCTATACAACAGGCACGGATATTGCGATTACAGGTGGCTTACATGTTGGACGTCAGATTGATACTTGAGTTTTGTAGTAGAAGTAGTAGAATAAATTTTGCACCTCAACCATTGAACATACTGAAATGACCGTGTTATGCTGGCGTTTGCATTATCCCCATTCCTTTCGCGGGGATACCAACCACTCAGTCTGGAGCACTACAACTCTGAGAGAACGACTCTAGTTCGCGAACTCAGTTCAGTCTCCAGTGCCCGTTTTCTGAGATCAGAGGCGAAAAGGCATGGCATTTGGACATGTAGAGATCTGGCTTACATGTCCACCCAAAACCCACGTTGATCCTGCCCGCAACCATCTCTCCTCGGTAATACGAGAATGAAGTTGATGGGTAATCAGAAAGTTGATTTCCAGAAACGCTGCGGATCAATCATCGTTCTAGAGCAAAGCTCATGACGAATTGAATGCGCTCGGTTGTTCCGCCGTGAATGCGGCTAGTCCGGCACACTAAGAGAACATTTAGTAGCGCCGATAAGACAATCTTTCGGGGTCCAATACCGTGAAGACTAGACTAGGATACATGGCGGTAGGCCGCTTGTGCCTCTCGCGTTCCGTGTACCCAAACTGCGTGTCTCTCATCCGACCGTGAGTTATGTGTTTGAAAACATGTCAGGCGACATAGATTCCGCAGATGCGACACCTTCCGTCACAGTCGGCTAGTCCTCTATTCCAGGGCGCAGTTATGTATTCCCGTGCATCTAGTCGCATGCTACATATTACTAGACGGTGACCAAGCCGGCACCCGTTGATGACGGATTTATTTGTTTGTCTGCTCCTTTGTATTGATCCATTAGCGCTGGAAACCTTCACCTCGAACACCTCTTTTCGAAATCAGCCCCTGTGATTGTACCGAGAACAATTGCGTGCTTGATTTTCAAGTAATCTAAGCTCTCTTCACTTTCTGATCGAAACCTCGAACTCCACAACGATTTGATCAGAATAGGTAACTGAAAATGGGCGCCGAACATGATCTTGTCGTAGTGGGAGCTGGTATGTCATTGCTGCGACTTCCCAACTCATGAATGCCGAGCTAAACAATGATGCGTAGGCTGGTTTGGTCTCGCTGCCGCAAAATCCTACATCGAACTTCATCCCGGCGAAAGTGTCCTAGTCGTCGATGGCGCAAGCTCCTTTGGCGGGACATGGTCAGCCGACCGTCTCTACCCCGGGCTGAAGTCAAACAATTTGTACGGGTCATACGAATATCCCGACTTCCCCATGCTGGAATCAGTGTATGGCGTGAAAGAAGGCCAGCACATTCCCGCCGCGGTGCTTCACCGGTATCTGACGGACTTTGCCAAACATTTTGGGATCGATGAGCGAACGAGACTGAACACCAAGGTGGAGGGCATCGAACCTAGCTCCACTGGTGGATGGCTAGTAAAAGTGGTGAATGTAAGTGGTGAACCAGAGACGGTCAATACTAAGAGATTGGTGCTTGCATGCGGACTCACCTCGCAACCCAACATCCCCCAGTACGAGGGAGCCGACACGTTTGAATCGCCCTTCTTCCACGCCAAAGACTTCTGCAAGCGCTCAGACACGGTTGGTACATCCAACACCGCTGTTGTAGTAGGAGGTGGCAAATCTGCAATGGATATCGCATATGCCTTTGCGACTGAAGGCAACGCCACTGTAAACCTAATTATACGGCCAACAGGACAAGGCCCGGTATGGCTCGCCCAACCCTATGCGACACCATTCAAAAGGGACATGCAAGAGCTTCTTCACACACGAGCATTAACTTGGTTCAGCCCATGTGCATGGGGAGACGAGGACGGATTCGCGATACCGCGTGGCTTCCTCCACCGTACTGGCATGGGAAGGCTGCTCACCGACAACTATTGGAACAACATGTCAGCCGAGATAATCGAGACAAACGGATATGATGACCACCCCGAAGTCTTCAAGTTAAAACCATGGAATCCAGTATTTTGGACCGGCAGTGGCCTGGGCATTCACAACTTCGATACCAACTTCTTCGACCTAGTAAAAGAAGGCAAAGTACGCGTCCACCTCGCCGATATCTCCAAGCTCGACGGAAAGACCGTCCACCTCACAAACGGCGAGCAAATCTCCACCGACGTCCTCGTCTGCGCCACCGGTTGGAAAAAAGACGTGCCCCTAAGCTTCACAAATCTACCCCAGGGCGGCATTGGTCTGGCCCAATCCGGCCAAGAAAAGGCTGACTTGATTGAGAAAACCAATCGCGAGATTCTGGAAAAATTCCCAGGGCTCAAACGCCAACCCGTCGTCCGCTATAAGCGCAAAGACGACGACCTCCACCGCATGTACCGCTTCATGGTCCCCCCCGCCCTGGTCAACCAACGAAACCTCGCATTCGCAGGCATGGTATCAACCACCAGCACCGCACTCTTCGCCACCATGCAAGGTCTCTGGATCTCCGCCTTCTTCGACGGCAAGCTGGCCCGTGTTGCCTCCACCGAGCAAGACATCACCGCAGAAGTCCTACGACACACGCAGTGGGGTCGATACAGGTATCCATGCGGCTACGGGGACACGATCCCGGACTTTGCGTTTGAGTCGATGCCATATATAGATATGTTGTTGAATGATGTAGGCATTGAGACGCATCGCAAGAGGAATCAGATTGCGGAGATTTTTGAGCCGTATAAGCCAGCGGATTATAAGCAGTTGGCGAAGGAGTATTTGGAGCTCCGCGAAGGTAAAGGGGGTGATAATAGGAAGATTGTGTAAAGTTTTGACTATGTTGACGATTGATGTGGGCGATGATGACTGGGCTTTCGATCTCGTGGTATGGCATGTGTGGCCAACCTGGGGCTTGCGGCGTTGTTTTCACTTTGATAGCGGTTAAAGCTTTCGTGCAATGAGAAAATCGATAGGTCTTCAATTCTAACAATGCGAATCATTGTGATCGAGAGCACACAGCGACCATTGATTTGCCACGGTAGATGATGAAGCTTTTGTTAAGACTGCTTGAGCGATGTATCCCATTGCCCTTGATGAGCAGGCGGAGCTTGCGACTCTAAGGAAATAACGATACCATGATTCCACTCCCCAGCGCTTTCTGCATAGTGGGTTCTTGCGATTGAGCGAGTGCAGCTTCTCAACGTATCATTGCGATTTGTCGTAATCCACGATTGAAGTTGGCATGGAACGTTCCCCGCGTCCGGTCATGTTGCGTGCTTGACATGACCACTGGGAGTGGTTTCATCACGCGCATAGATTTTCAGAGTTTAAGGATGTCGCGGGGGAATTGCGGTTTTTGGATTTGCCGGTAACGGCCTTGGAGGAAGATATAGGCACGTTGGAAATGATGCCGGATCCTTCAAACCCCTTTTAGTCACCTTGATAGCTAGCCAGGGTTGGGCTTTTGGGGGTTTGACCAATGAAGTTACAAATCAAACTACCTATTGCTTTTCGCATAATCTTTTCTTCTCGATCTTTTACATTATTTCTCACCAGAATACATAGTACCAAGCGAATTCACGAGATAGGGATACAAGTCAACTGGAGCTCGCAGGTCGGTAGAGACCATGAGGGACCGTGATAATGAGCCTCCATAGGGTGCCTTGTCATTGATTTGACCCGCTAGCTTATTCGACATAAGCAGACGTTCAACTTGTTCAATCTCTCGATTCCCCGAAGCCCATATCCCCAATCTGTCACTTGTGGTAGCTAGGTACCTCGGGGTCCAGCCTAACAAGGTGTCGGCAAAGCCGGGCCCCTCGGATCCTGGCCCTTTACTTGCCAACACCATGTTGCACCGCAAATGAGCAAGAAGAAGGTTGCAATATCGTGTTGGAAAATGGTTATCTGGTTACAGCTTAGCTCACTGTGCTTCTGCATTCTTTTCTGATCCTATCCACCAACTATAAATGCTCCGCCCCTAACTCATTATTGCTGCCATTTGCAACAGATAACGAAAACAATTCCAGGACGTTTGTTTGTTACTGGTGATAGTGGATACATTGGCAGCGTTCTCATCCAACTTGCCGTTGCTGACGGTTACACGGTTCGTAGTTACATGTCATACCACATTCCCTCCTGACAACATCGACTGATGATACACTCGACATGCAGGCACTGTTTCCCGCTATGAAGAAAGCGACATATAATCACGCATCTTGGGTGCTGAGCCCGTTCGAGGCGATCTAGCCTCCTAGGATGCGCTCCGAAAGGAGAGCAAAAAGGCTGATAGTGTCATCAACTTAGCTACTGTCTATGTCTTTGGTTAAGGCAAGTATGAGGTCGCATTCCCTATTGACAACGCCGCCGTCGATACCATGTGCGACGGTTTGGCCGGCACTAATAAGCCTCTGATCACATTTTCGGGTACTTGATTCGTACATGCCGATCCCAATGGAAATGAGACAGATGAAGACGCTCTTCCCGAGCCTAGCACTCTCAGTTTGCGCATTCAGGCCGAGAGCCATGCTCTCGCTCAGGTAAAAGAGCGAGGTGTTCACGTCATGATCATTCGTATGGCCCCCTTTGCCTATGTCCGTGGTGGAAGCGGCATCGCACGCTTCATGGGCATGGCAAAGGTCATGGGCGGGATCCCTACTGTGGATGGTGGTAAGAACCGCACCACAGCGGTGCATGTTGATGATGCTGTCCGTCTCATTCTTTTTGCACTTGGAAAAGGCGAGGCTTGGGATGTGTTCAATGTGGGATCATAAACCGAAGTCACCATGGGTGCCCTGTTGAATGTTATCAATTCTTCGGCCGGTACGCCCACCAAGGACATCACTTATGATGAAGCGTTAGATAAATCTGGAGAAACTATCGCGTGGTTTCTCAAGGCTAAAAATAGAGCTTCAGAGATGAAAGCGCACAAGAAGCTTGGGTGGCAACCGAAGGACACGCCACTTCTTGAAGACATCGAGTCTGGTTCATACGCTATCAAAAAGTAGAGTCCAGTGGAAATTTTTGAGCAGGGGTCAAGGGTAACGTGGTTCACAAGCGAGTCGGCCACCCAAGCGAGTCGGCCACTTTGCTCCGACGCGTTAACGTCAACACTATAACACGTAATGACTCAACA
>NW_006912300.1:0-34639 GCF_000523435.1 Bipolaris zeicola 26-R-13 | reverse complement strand
AGAGGTTTTGGTGGGGGCTTGGCAAAACTGTGACACGAACCCGTGTGTGACACGAACCCGTGAGGTACGTTACTCTTTATCCTTTCTATAATATACCTTTTAGTACCTAAACTAAAGTTTTAATATGTATTTTTATATATTAATTAATACATTTTTAAAGGAAATGTAGTATTGAATAACTTAATACTTTTAGAGAGAAGCGTATAGGGTCGCTAAAGCCGCATACAGAAAACCCACCCCCTGCCCGCCAATCCTGCACAATGCGCGCCAACGTCGTACCGCTAGCATTAGGTGCGGAAGGAGTGCCAATTGCCCAAGCATCCAAAGGCCCACATGTATGCAATGACTCAGCACAAGTACATAGTAGCGTACAGATCAGCAACACATTCAATAAAAAGAATCGTTTAAGGAAATCTGCTTCTATTAGCAGAAGTCTGGTTAGGATGGGCACAACCAAGCATTGGTATTTGGTCAAGATCGTACTTATTACCAAACCCCAGACCTATTATTGGTCGCGGAGTGTAGATTCAAATCAATCAAAAGTGCGGCTGTATGCCAAGCGGATTGTTAAAGCAAGGGTCGACTCAATCCCTGCATGCCTGGGGACTTGGCTCATCTCCGCCACTTGTTTGCTGGGCATTTTTTTCTTGCCTGTAGGTGGTTGATACTGGAGAGAACGGTTCCAGATATTTTTTTTTGAAATATCGACAAGGCTGCAATAGGCGGTCCCTCCTACCTTTTCTTTACTAGTCCGGAGGCGCTGGTTACACACGGTACAAAACTAGCAGCGACTGCATGATGATTGCGGGGGTTTAAAAAAAAGTGTGTTATTAATAAGGCAACCAGCCTCAGCATCCTTCAAGTGTCGTCGTTGCGGCTGCCATGAAGGACGGGATAATTGGACCGTCGGTGTTCAGCCTGAAAAGGAAATAGCGGTTGTAGAAGTGAAAAAAACCAGGGTTGGATGCAGGGATAAGAACGCTGTGGAGGAACCAGATCCAAGGCAGTTGGGACTCCCGCAGCCGATATTAATTCTTGTATACTATACCGAAGAAGGAAAAAAGCAGTGCAGACAATGCGAGATGAAGGGCTGGAAAGACTAGCCGCCAATTTCCGTGATGCAACTCGATTTCAGCTGGTTTTTTTTGAATGTGTGTTTCGCGCGTGTATAAGGATTTTCGTCCAGCCTGGACTTACATTAGTTTATTGACAAACTTTTCCTATTCGAGGCTGAGAAGCATGTAATACTAATCGCATGAACGCTTTCTGCATCCTTTGTATGCAGGGGATATCGGCGACCTTACATCTATGTATGGTTGTTGCTTAGAAATCTACGCTAGACTTCCCGAGCCGTTGAAAACATGCAATGCGATCTGCCAGCCTTGTCAGCTCTTGTTCTGGAAAGTCCAACTGCCAATGAAATACTCAAAACGGAAAGTTGTCATAACTAGAGAAAAACATCCATCATTATCCGAACACCCATACACATCAAAGTTTCTCCATCCTCCCGCCCTCGAGCCTAAAAACCTTGTCCGGATTCAATATCCCCTTCTGATCCCACGCCACCTTAATCGCCCTCATACTCTCAACCCCACTCTTCCCAACCTCTTCTTCTAATGCATCCCTCAACTCCAATCCAACACCATGCTCTCCCGTGATTGTACCTTCAAGACTCAGCGCCAACCTCGCCACATCCCTCAACACCGCCTCTGCAGCCCGGCGATCAGCTGCCGGACAGATAATCGCAGAATGCACATTGCCATCCCCAACATGTCCAACATTAGCGCAGAACCAACCTCCTTGGTTACCCGTCGCAGCAGCAGCAGCCTTGGAAATGAGTGACTGCGTGCCCTGAACGAGATCTGAAAGTTTGGATATAGGAACCGCGCAGTCTGAATGCAGAAACACGTCCGAGGGACTCTTCTTCATACAAACAAGTGCTTGTCCCATGCATTTCCGCGCTGCCCAAATAGCGCTTGTGCTCTCACCATCTTTTTCTTGAGATGCGACGTAGAACCTACCCGCGGAATGCTTGCGACACAACGCGTCCACGATACGCTGTTGCTCCCACACACGCTCGATCGACGGTCCCGCGATTTTGAAGAACAGAGTTGGAATCTCAGCCCACTCCATGCTAGATAGACGCGAGACATTGACGCACTGCATTTGCGGGCCGTCTGCTAGCTCCAAGGCTTCCAGCACGTGCCCTGTTTTCTGGAGTTCGACAACGAAATCCACGCCGGACTGGAAAGAAGGGAACGTGGCGAGACCCACGTGTAGGTTCTTGGGGAGTAGGGAAAGGCGCAGCACGGCTTCTGTGACGAGTCCGAGAGTGCCTTCGGAGCCAATGAGAAGGTGAGTAATGTCGTATCCTGCAGAGGATTTGCGAGGCCGATTATGAGTTTTTATTATGCGGCCATCTGCCAGCACGCAAGTCAGAGAAATGACATTTTCTTTCATGGTGCCGTAGCGGTAGGCGTTTGTGCCTGAGCAAGACATTGCTATCTACATTATCCCTTTTATTTTAGCATACAGCGTTTCCAATATGGAGGGAAACGAAAAAAGAAGAGGACTTGTAAGAAGGTAAGAAAAGAAGAAGAAGAAGAAGAAGAAGAAGAAGAAGAAGAAGAAGAAGAAGAACTCACCATCCCCCCAATCTTCGCCCCAGGCGCAGGATCGACTGGAAAAAACAAGCCCTTACTTTCCAAATTTTCATTTAGCTCCATCCATCCCAATCCCGGCTGCACAACAACATCCATATCATCTTCATGCACTCCGATAATCTCTTTCATGCGCTCAAAACTAACGCATACGCCATTACGGCTCGCCGTGAGTGCGCCGCCGAAACTCGTTCCGCCGGAAAACGACGTGACGGCAATCAGCCGGTCGTTGCACGATTTGAGGATAATCGATGTTTGCTGTGTTGAAGTAGGGAAAAGAACCGCCAACGGTGTCTCGCGAGGTGCGGCGGGCGAGTGCGTGGTGTTGGCTTTGGCATCGCGCTCGTGGGTATCAAGCGTGTATTCAATGCCATGCTTGCGCAGCTCTGCGAGTAAACTTTCAACGTTACCCGGTGAGTGGTCGTACGTATACGGTGACATGTTTGGATGTGTTCTGAGACAGCTTTTATGGTACAAGAGGATAAAGTTTGCGGATGTAGCCGGGGGATCTGGGGAAGTGGGAGCCGAGGCGAGTCATGCGGATTCGGAAATAGCTTACCAGGCTATTCCTGGACACTCGGCAAGTCACCTGGGTATTTGCAAGTAGAAAAGTCACTATCGGGTGGGTATTGTTACATTGCACATCAACGCTATGAAACTTATTGAATCCCAATCTCGACCCATGCCGATAATATTGAACAAACTCAAACTCCGTGTTAGCATGAACATGACATGCAAAAAGTGGGTATCGAGAAACCATCGTCCGTTCAGAAAGTCCGTCCAGAAACAACAATCCGTAATCGTCCCCTTGCCTCAGCGTTCCTCCTCTTTCTCAATAAAAAAAAAGTAATGAGATAAATCTATTTAGCGAGTGATGTGAAGTCATGTAAAAAAAATAGCAAACCGTATGTCTCATGTTCCACTCGTGTCACAACAGTCTGATGATTATGGCAAATCACCATATGTCTTTTTGCTGCGCCAGAACTTCCTGCTCTTCTTCTCTTCCTTGACTGGCGCAGCACGAGTGACTGGCGGCTCTGGCGGCCCAGAGTTCATGAGGAAATCGGCTAGGTCGCTCGTGCCTGTGCGTGCACCTCCACCTCGGGCGTCACCAGATGCGGGTGCCCTTGCTTGGAGGCGAGGTTTGTATGAACGTGCGGCATCGGAAGTGATTGATGTTGAGGTCAAAGAGCCAGGATGCGCGCCACCATTGCCATTGTATGGCTGCGATTTCGACGAATTTGCACGCGCGCGTGCAGCAGCAATAGTCTCCTCACTCAACATAAAAGGCTGAGGTTTGCTGACCGATGGGGGTTCCATGGCATTGAGGAAATCCATCAGACTCTCCTGTCTTGGTGCAGCTTGTCGCGGTGGCTGTGCCGGAGCCTGTCTGGGTGTTTGCGTTCCGCTAGGCGGAAGTGCAGTGAGCTGATCTTCGTCTTCATCCTCATCATCCTCCTCATCAGAAAAGTCAATCGCATATGGGTCCTTGATGCGCCGCCTCGTTCGCGTGACTTGAGGCTCATCATTAGAGGCTGACATGCTTCCGCTCAGCTGCTTTGGCGTATTGGAATAGGCCGGCTGCACAACACCAGGGGATGCAATGAGACCAGTTCGAGAATTGATGGTCTGGGCACTGTTCTTCGATTCTAACGTTGATGCTGCAGAGCCGTACGCTGATTCAACATTGCCGTGGCCTTCCAGCATGCTGTCAAACTGATCAGAATCCACGGTGCTGCGGAAGGGGGCAACACTCCGAGGGATTCTAGGTTGCCCATTGTTCGCATCCGGGGGTCCTTGCCTGATAAAGTCAATCAAGTCGCCATTGCCCGTGCTTAGGCCTGCCGGACTGCGTGGCTCCATGTTGGCACGTGCTCTTGCAGAAGTCCCGTTTACAGAAGATGATCGTCTGGTAGATAGCTTCCGGCCGAGTGAAGACGATGAGATGTTGCTAGGCTTCGAACTTGGATTCTGTCCGTTCATGCTAACAAAAGGTTGCACAGGCTTCTCCTGGCCAGGCGAAGGGCCAGTTGACCGGATGAAGTCGGCAAAGTCGCGCATTGATTCTGACTCGATCTTTGGGTCTCTTGCAAGCGGTCTGGTAACTACGCTGCGGCTAGGCGATGGCCTGTGGTGGGTCCCATTGGACGACTTTGCCCTAGGTGCAGTCGTGTTGGGCAAGTTTGCAGTGCCGTAAGACTTGTCGTCAGCATGGACGCGAGGATATGGCTTTGCGGAAGATGAAGATGATGAGCGATGCTGCACAGGCTGATGCGGTGGAGTTTCCTGCATACCGTTAGTGGGTTGAAAAGGCAGCGGTGTTTGTGACTTACATCAAGGTCTCGCATGTTTTGTGGCGTCAATGTGAACTTGACCGTCTCCTGTCCTTTAATCAAAGAGTCAAACTCACGCGTCCGATCTTCTTCTGACATGCGTCCGCTCAAGCCTCGCGAACGGTAGCTAGAAACGGAATCCCGTCCGCTAGAAGTCACAGGGTAGACAACCTGCTTCTTCAGAGAAGAAGATGTCGAAGTGCCTCGCTTCAATGACATATTATCTGAGGGTGACTTTTCAGAAGGTGCACTCTGGGAGCGGACAGATTCTCCGGTCGATATGCGTTGCAGTCTTCGATCTGGTACTTGCATGGGAGGGTCATGATTTGTTGAGGTGGAGTCGCGTTTTGATTCTTCGTAAGTGGGAGAGCTGGATTTGCGCATACCTAGAGAGCCGGCCTTCTCCACGGGCTGCGTTGGATTACTCTCCACCTCATGCAAAGCAGGCAACGACGAGGCGAGGGATGGGGAACGAAGGCCATCCTGTCTCCGTGGGGCACTGGTGGGACTCTCGTGTTGAATGGGGCTGGATGTGACATCTCCATTGCTGTGTGACTTTCTTCCAATGTCTTTTCGAATGATTAGACGCTCTCCTCCCGCATACTTGTCATCCGGCGAAGAATTGTTGTGACTCTGCAGCGAAGTCGGAGTAGAAGTGCGAGGCTGGACTTCTACATAAGCTCCCCTAGCAGGTGGTCTGCTGGGTTCACGAGCCATCTCGTCTGGAGTAGTAGATGTTGATCGGATAGCATTATCGGCGGTGCGGGCAACACCGATTGCCTGGGGCTTTTCGGGCTCCTCTTCGGATAAATCGTCGTCTAGGTATGATTTTCCTTCTGCATGAGTGGTTGCTTTTGGCGTCAATGCAGGCGTGTGTAGAGGAGACTTGATACTCGAAGTGCGGGTAGAACTACGAGCTGAAAAAGTGCGCACCAAACCCGGAGGCCCTGGCCGTTCTATGGACATTCTCTTGGAGCTCATGACCTTTCCCACGCTCTTGGGGCTAATATCGTTGATCACGTCAAGGCCGTCTGGGTTCTTGCCCTGGACGTCAGCGGGTTCGGGAGTACTCATTCTAAAGCCCAGGCCAGTAGCTGCTGTAAATGCCACCATCGAGGCGTCATCCTCGTGCGATTCGTCTCTTGGAGATGGCACCGAGTGTTGGTGCTTAGACGAGTCGTCGTGAATTCCATCATCGGCTGGCTCGCTTTCAATTGAAGTATGAATGGATTGCTCATCTTCATCAACAGGCTCTGTAGGAACAACGAATGCTGGTAACTGCGAAAGGGGCAGAGAAACAGGACGCGCTTTCCTACTCTTCTTGGTCGGAATGACTGAAGAGGAAATCATAGCACTCGAAGGTCGCCGTCCTTGTGAGTATGGTGCATTGCCTGTATTTTCGTCCTCGTCCTCATATGTGGGTGCCAATCCAGGCACTTCAATTTCATTGATGTCATTGCTGCCAATTGGAAGAGGTATGTTGGCTGCAATTTCCGTCTCAGTAGGTTGGTGCTCGGGCAGGTGCTCGTGACCGCTATGCACCGTGTTGATTGTGTCACGGCTTGGCTTTCGCATGGGCAAGCTCGTGTAGCTTGAGGTGGAGCGCATTCGTCGTATGGGAGTAAGGGGCATAATAGGAGATCGCACACGTTTCTTCCACGTCCTCCAAAGCCTTCCCAAAGCAGAATTGAGTGCAATCTTCTCTACATCAGGCTCCTCTATGGTCAGGCGTTCGATTATAGGCTGTTCTTCGTGTTGCTCCATTTGCTGAGACAGCTTCTGTATCCGCGACTCCATGCGCGCAAAAGCTGCGGATCCAGAGACAAGGAGCAGCTGTTCAGCGATGAACTCCATGACCGAGGTCAGGAAGATGGCAGCTGCCCATGACACCAGGCCAGCTTCATCATCCTCGTCCTCGTCCATGCTGAGCCCGCGCTCTTGCTGGACATACCTTTCCTCGTCTTCATCCTCCAATTCACCCAAGCGTGTGTAGACCATGATGCGCAGGCGAGTGCGCTTCCACACCTTTTCTACATCCCATGCGCCATTGACCTTGTCGTTTTGTGTAGGCGACTCATCATCATCCTCGGCAGCCAGCAAGCCCTGTAGCTCCTCGTCGGCGTATTCCATGGCCTCGCGGGCAAGGCGCGGCTTGAGGACATCGAGTATAGCTGGTCGGATGGCTGTCAGAGACGGTGCTTTGGCAGAAGAGAGAAAGGCGAAGAGAAGATGGTCGAGAAAGCCATTGAGGAGGGCCAATGCCTGCTCGGAGAAGATGGCGTTTTGCAGCTCGTCGTTGTCTGCATCTTCGTCGCGTAGCTGGGCATTCTGGTGGTCGGTAACGGTTTGCGAAGCTACGGATGCAGCAATGTAGGCGGGCGGAGGTCTGACGGTGGTGGGCATCTGGAAGGTGACGGAGCTGCACAGGGAAGGAGAGCGCTCGCTGCTGAAGCTGTGTGTTCTGCTGGAGCGCGACGACGGCATGGCGGCCGTCTCGGACATTGTATGTCTATGCATAGCGCAGTCAGGCGTCTGCAGCACGTCGCTGCGAAACACAAAAGAAAAGGTCGTCAGAGGTGCGGGCAGCGGGCAATTGGGTGGGAAAGGGTCTTCGGAAGGTGTTTTCGCCCGCGACCCTGGCTGTGGCGCGGGTCGAGGAAGAAAAGTGTCGGGGTGACGCTAGGAAGAGGGTGCAGGTTTAGACGTATGACGATGCAGAGAGAGGCCGTCAGCGCTTCATGGCGGCAGGCAAGCCTCGTCAATGCTCAGAGAGGCGGATGGCAGGACGAGAAGGGAGACGAGGCAGTGGAAGGGAGGGGGAGATTGGACAGTATCAGATAAAGCGTCTAGTCCGGGGGGCTTGTTCCGGCTCGTGATAGGGATCCCAGACGGCGATCGTGGTGTTCGCTAGGCTGGGCCCTTAGCGGGCACCGCTGGTACCGAACCACGATCACCTTTGTCTCTCTCGTAGCTCCCACGCCTGAATCGTGGTCTCGGCCTCACGGACAGACAAAGACGAGGACGAGCAACAATGGCGAGGCCGTGTTGCATGATCAACCACACGAGTCCGTGTGCTGTAGCTGCGTCCATGTTGCAATGGCGCCATGTCACCGTTGTTAGGCGGTACGTCGTATACGTACTTAGAAGAGAACGCTCGCGCATCCCTGCATGGCCCACGCCTAGCCGCATCGGCCGTGCTCTGAGAAGTCCTTACTGCATCTACTTAGTGCATCTACTAGATCTGACCTGTTTCCCCCTTGGACACGACTATGGCATTCGTACTTTATTGCCATATTCTATCGCTGCTCTCTGCGCTCGGCCGGGTCAGGCAATGCCCATTTCGACGGCCTGGCTGCTTGGAGAACGCCGCAGTACAGCCGCAGCGCATCAGGGCCAAGTATCCAGCTGCGCATGTGCATGTGGACTTGTCGCACCATCCGGCAAATTTCCGACCCTTCGCTGTACCTGCAGCTTTCCTCCCCCTAGTCCACCACCACGTTCGGTCCCGACACACGCTGCCAATGTCTGTCTGTGAGCGCATGCAAAACTCGTGCGTACGCCCCAATTGCCTTGTTACCTCGACGACGCAGCCCGTCTGACCCAGCGACTTGGTTAGGAGCCTGTACATATCCGAGTCATCGCACCGTATTCGCTAATCTCAGGGGCTCGTCGAACAAGTCAAATCACCTGTAGACATATGGCGCATGTGTGCCAATGGCCGGTGCTGGACACCATTGCGACGGTCCCTCTGCCGTTTGCCCATGACTGAGTTGGGCGCCTTATTGTTTGACCCCGAAGTATGTTTGTAGTATATTGTCTCTTTTTGGCAGACCATACGTCACTCAGCTACTCTCTGTACCATACTTTGCCTACCAGCTGAATGCAAGACAGACGGCGGATTCGCTACAGTAAGCTGTCTACTGCCCGTTGGCTTGTTGGTGTCAACGGTCGAGCCAGGAAACAAGATAAAACTACTACGAGGCCCAACGGGCTCCCACTCGTTGTCCTGGGTCACTTGTACTGAACAGCACGTGTGTGTATGTCACGTGCAAAAAATGGCGAAGGCGTGTTCCATGTCCACCATGCGACAACAAACAGTGAACATCACGACAACTGAGGAGAGACGATGCAGACCCCGCATTTGAACAACAACATGCATACATGTCTCTAATACTATATTCGACCAACCCCATGACCATCGGCCTCATTATTGATGGCCAACTACCGCGCTGTTCCCCAAAGGAAAGAGCATCGAGTTGCTGTTACCTCATGGCAGCCTCTGATTGGCCACTCCCCATATGCCAAGCCCTGTCCCCTCACCTTGCTACGACTTCGTGACATTCGACTTGAACCTCTTCCAGTATATATCCTCGATTTTTGCCCTTCTCAGTGTCTGTGCCACCTTCTCCACACTCTTGTTGCTCTTCCTCGTCTCGGTCTGCCGAGTGTGTATCAAGATGATGGATCCATGCCCATTTACTTCTTCAAGAAGCACCAGCACGGAGCGTTTAGCCAGAGAGATCCGAGGCTGTCTGGCGGGAGATGCAGAGCACCATTATTCAAGCTGAGAGAAGCCATTCCCGTTATTCGATAAGTTTTGCAGTGGCGGCTTCATGTTCCATCCAGCTTTCCGTACAGCTTCTCGTCGATCCTAGCCTGCGGGACCGCAGCAACACCAGCAAACGGTCGCGATGCCCCACCACTGGCTAGCCGGTATCTGCAGTCCGGGCAAAGCTCATTGCTGTTAACCGACCCCATCTTCTCGGCATAGGTGCAGGCTATAGGATGGCCGTTGGCAAACCGAGACCTGCAGCACGGGTCGCCAACAAACTGATCGCGCCCCCAGTGGCGGCACGGCCGGTGATAGACGTGCTCAACGTAGCACATGTGTGGCTGTCTGGTGAGGCGCTTCCGATAGCAGGTTAGGATTTAGTTTCTCTGCTGGATATCTTGGAGTCATTGCTGACCGTTTTCCAGGCATATATGTGCTAGCTTACAGTAAACAAACATGCAAACAACACCCGTATGAGACTCCGTTGACCAAGGCTAAGACCTACCATACTGCTTGCTTGTGCCTTCATAATCGTATTGTCACCAATAATTTTCCATCCCGTCTGCCCCCCGTCGGGCCATCGTGTTTGGGACTGGTACAGGCGGCAGCGGAACTTGTGCCGCGTCGACAATCTCGAACAGGTACCATTGTGAAAACTAAACAGTCGTCAGGCTTCATTGTTTCTCTGGCACAAGTCTCACCTCTGCCGGCGTCGCGCGGGACTTGTGCGGGCGAGGGCTTGTCCCGCCCTTGCCAAGACAACCACTACCAGAGTCTCCCGACACCAGAAAATAAATGTAAGGTTTCTGGTTGTCTTATATGTGGGTTAGATAAATATCCAGACACGTTTTGTTGACTTGTTGTGGAACAGTTGGTGGCTGTGATTGGTTCGAGCCGAGGGCCTCGAGGAATGGGACATATACACTACGTCGACGCACTTGCGAGCAACACCAAACACCCCAACAAAGTCTACCCCAGATCTGCCATGCACCATGCCACTGGCGCCGGTCCCTAAACCTAGCCGGCTTCCGAAAGTCGGTCGTATCCTTGGTCGTTCCCGTCTTGCCCCGACCCTCTCGTTCAGCATGGTCTATTGCCTGCTGCAGGTACAGCCGCTCTCGACACCCAACCAGAGGCAGAGGGTGGTGCTGCAAGTCATGACCTAGAGCGGGAAGTGAAGGGGGCCGTGCAAAGTTGGTGTCTGGGTATGCATGATGGGTGTCGCAGCAGACACAACAGGGCAGGAGAGTGCAAGGGCTCATTGAGGAATCAGATTGGTGTCGAGGCCATGACGAAACCATGATGTGCTCATGCCAGGCATTGTCTACTAGATACCATGCCCGGATATGTCTCTTCTTGACCCCCGGATGGTGTTGGTTTCCTATCGGTGAAGGCCACACGTGCCAGCGCTTGCCCAGCACCATGCGCCCCATCTGATAAGGGTCGCTGCGAACCATACACCCACAGCGGCTGCTCCTTGACTTGATCAGCAGCTATCTAAGTATAATCTGGGGAAGATGCAAGCCTTTTGGAACCCCTTCCATGTACTGGAAGGGCCCGCAGCTTTGCCTAAAGCGGACATGACACGGCCACACCACCGGTCGCTGATGTGCAAGGCCAAAGCCAGGCGGATGGCGACTTTTATATCAGTCTTTTGAGGAGCAAAACCGATTTTGCATACAATGTGGGCATGTTCACGATAGGTGTTGTGTCGCTGCCACATGTCAGTCAACGAGGCCGGCGGCGTTACTCGATAGCCTGACGTAAAGTCGGAAAACCATTTTTCCCCTTATCTTTCGGGCCAGGGGCGTGGGGCTTGGCAGATCGACGGCACGCCCGCAACCCCGCCAGGCCCAACGTCGTGCAGACTAGATAGTGGTGCCGATATGGCGATGCGGCTTTTTTTGCCTGCGTCGGGACAAATGGTCGCGGTGGACGGGGTTGATTAATGGCGCACGTGGGGTGCGGGTGGGTGAAGGAGAGGGTTGAGGCAGAGGTGGGTTTGGAATCGGATTCGGTTTTTGGGCATTGCAATTCACGGGGGGTGGGCGACGGCGGCGTGGAGCTGACTTTCTGACTGTATCGCAAAGAGTGGGCTGCAGGAGAATCTGTGGGGTTGGCATGGAAATATCTCAGTCTGTGCCTGGAGGAGAGGCGGGCCCAATGAGCAGCGAGCCATTGAACCGTACGAACATGGTAGTCTAAGCAGTGGGCTTCTGGAACAGTGCACGTCCAGCACCCAGGACACAGCGCGGCCAGCCGGGCGCAAGAAACGATTAACTTGACTACAAGAAACGTCGCGGCAGAGAGTTTAGTGATGCTGGCATGACGAGGCACAGTAACTGTAACCGCAGCGATTGGCGGGCGGGCTTCTTATCGCCCCCGCGACGTCAGTGCCGGGCAGAGGCAACGGGGCCCTGGCCAGCAGCAAGAAGCAGCATATGCAGGTGTCGCGAGACGTCTGCACGCAGGGACGGCGCTGCTCGTGTTGGGCTGGCGGCGTCGACGATTTCCTCGAGGGATCCGATGGCGGACGGCCAAAAACAACAGCACAGGTGGAGCGGTGTGTGCAATGCAAATGCTCTGGTTTGGGCCCCGGTGGTCTGCCATGACCAACAAGCTGGCGTTGAGCGGGTAAATTTAGCTACACTGAGGCGACGGTTTCCACCTCCGCCGCGGTCAAACTCGGAACCGCCTGAGGCTGTGCGTTCCGAGCGCCGCGCCAAACCGAAACCGCTCGTGTACAGACGCCGCGCCCATCAGCAAACCTCTCCAAGCTCTCCAGACGGCCCTACGCTGTGTTGCCCGTCGCGTTTGCATCCCAGAGCGCAATAAACATTGTGTGCGTATGTGTGGCTGGCAGGGCCCTGCAAGTGTTCCAGCCGGGCGGCGCCCCGGCGTAAGCGGATGCTCCACGGCCGGGCGTGGGCTCAGCATGCTGGGTGTGCGGCCCTGTGGTTGCGCATTAGAGAAACGGATTGCTTCCTCATCCCACGGATACAGTCCGGCGACGGCTCTTGGCTACGGCCAACCTAGTTACTATCTGACCACACCTAGCCCCGCCACATGCCGAGACAGTCAACCCATTCCACGACACTTACCTTATAACTGAACCCTCAGCCCGCTATCCTTATCTCTCTTCCCCATTCACTCTCCCCACTTCCACCATATAACCCCTCCTCCACGCCCTTCTTCTCCTGGAAAACATCGTTTCCTTGTTCCTCCCTCTTCAAGTTTGTTCTCCTTTTTTCCCCTACTACGCACATACAAACCGCAGTCATGGTATGCTTCTACCCTGGGCCCTTTGTTTATCCTGCTGTTACTCACACATGCTACAGGCGAACTCCACAATCATCTCCAATGCTGCCAACGTACGTTGAAACCTGCTCGCGTGCTCTCGTCTGCTCTCACTCGAGCTCGTTCTAACATTCTACAACAGCTACAGAAGTACCTTGACCTCCCCCAAAAGGGCAATGTCATGGCCGAGTATGTCTGGATAGACGGCTCCAACGGCATTCGCTCCAAGTCCAAGGTCAGTTCTTTCTTTTTTTTTTGTCTTCACCTCTTCCATTTCCCTCAACCGATCATGGTTTGCGGCATTTGTCTGCAGCCCGCGATCGCGATGCAGCCTAGTGTGCAGCTTGCAGGCTTTCAGCCTCGGGAGAATCACTGGCTGCGATCCACTTGGCGGTTCACAACCGGCAGAGTCACGATCGTGGTGCTCTGCTTGTGTGACGTACCCTGCGCCAATCGCTGTCGCAACAGGCATAAATGGCGTTCCTTATCGCGACCCCACGATAAGCCATCCACCAGCCACAGATTGCGCGCGGCAGGACCTGCACAACTTCTGACGTCTACCCCTCCACTTCCCCCCACTCACTACCCTTGCCCTTGCAGCCCAGTTCGACCAGGCGCATGTATCCTGACATCAGTTGCAGACCCTGAAGAAGAAGGTCGAGAGCCTTGACGACCTCCCAGAATGGAACTTTGACGGTTCCTCAACTGGTCAGGCGCCCGGCGAGAACTCCGATGTCTACCTCCGCCCGGTTGCCTACTTCCCCGACCCCTTCCGTCGGGGAGACAACGTCCTTGTCATGTGCGAGACCTACATGTCCGATGGCACCCCCAACGCATACAACTTCCGCCACGATGCTGCCATAATCTTTGAGAAGCACAAGGAGGCCGACTTCTGGTTCGGTCTCGAGCAGGAGTACACCCTTCTCGACGAGTTTGGCTGGCCATATGGCTGGCCCAAGAACGGTTTCCCCGCCCCCCAGGGTCCTTACTACTGTGGTGTCGGTACTGGCAAGGTCTTTTGCCGTGACATCGTCGAGGCCCACTACAAGGCCTGCATGTACGCCGAGATCAACATCTCCGGCACCAATGCCGAGGTTATGCCCGCCCAATGGGAGTACCAAGTTGGCCCCTGCCCCGGCATTGCCCTCGGTGACCAGCTCTGGATGTCGCGCTTCCTTCTCCACCGCGTTGCTGAGGAGTTTGGTGTCAAGGTTACCTTTGCGCCCAAGCCCATCCCTGGTGACTGGAACGGTGCCGGTCTCCACACCAACGTTTCTACCGTTGACACCCGTGGTGAGAACGGCATGAAGGCCATTGAGGCCGCCATGGAGAAGCTCTCCACTCGCCAAGCCGAGCACATGGCCGTCTACGGTCAGGACAACCAGCTCCGCATGACTGGCAAGCACGAGACTGCCTCATACGACAAGTTCACCTGGGGTGTTGCCAACCGTGGCTCCTCTGTCCGTATTCCCCGTGCCGTCGCCGCCGAGGGCAAGGGATACTTTGAGGACCGTCGCCCCGCCTCCAACGGTGACCCATACCAGATCACCGGCATAATCGCCGAGACCATGTACGGCAAGGTCGAGGGTGCCGACATTGCCAGGTTCGCCAAGAAGGCCGAATCTGTCGAGACCGAGATGGTCATCGAGGTCAACAAGCCATAAGAAGCTTTTCTTGTTATTATGTTCGGTTCTCTTTTTTCCCCCCCATACCCCCAAATTTATTTCGCGCTTTAGACCACTTTGGGTTTGACATGTTGCCGCGCTTGTTCATGGAAATGGACTGGTTTGTCTGGCTGGACTTGGCCTTGTAGAAATTTTATCGACTTTGGTGTTTTGTCGAATGATGACATGTTTTGGTGCCAAGGTATATCTATATAGATAGGGTATATCATGACCTGTGTTGTGGGAACCTGTTGAGTTGCATGACATGCAATGATTTAATGAAGATGATTTTGACTATTGCATTTTAGCTACTTGGGGAGAGAGTCTCTCTTGATTATTTCATGAAGTTCTCTTATGACTAATTTGCTCATCGTGTCCAAGTAATGATATGGCCTCATGCATACCCAAACAACAGTACCTACTACCCATCATCTCAAGCCCCTCCCACTCTTCCCAGAAAGCTACTCGACAACTTCGCACGTACATCTTTTCATAAAAAAGCCTCATCGAAAAAAGCCTTCTAAGCCCTCTCCTCTTTCACAACCTCCCTCCTCAGCCACTCACCCCAAACTCCCAACTCCCCAGCTACATCCAATCCACTCGCCAGCCTCTTGACTCTCTCCTGATGCGCCACCATTTCCTGCGCCCCATCTTCATCCTCGTGCTGCATGTGCACCTCTGACTCGCGTTTCAGCGTGGGAGCAGGCGAAGAAACTATGTTTTGCTCAGAGACAAGGAGATCGCCGTTTGCGTGCACGTCAATGGTTACAGCTAGGGGCGCGTGATGGGGTTCTGGGGGTTGGTCCTTGGGGGTGAGGAGGTCAGAGAGGAGGTTGGAGATTGCGTCTGCAGTGGTTTCTGGGGGGTTTGGGGGGGCTCTGGATAACGGGTGGGGGACTTGAAGGGTTATGCGTGGGATTGGGGGTGTGTAGTTTAGTGTTACGTCGAGTTGGAGGGTTGGGTAGTTTTCTGATGAGCCCGTCTTTGGTTTGGGGGTCTGCGGTTGGCCCAGTTTGTGTGTTGGGATTGGCTTTTGTGGTGCTTCGTAGAAGCTTTTGCGGAGGAGCGTGGTGACGTGTGCGTATTGTCGCAGAACTGGCAGGATTTCTACGAGTTGTTTGGGATGGCTGAATGGGAGACTCTCGAGGGTACGGCTGTACTCTAGCTTTGGTACGTAGAGACTCATGTTGTGACGATGTTGTTCGTAGTTGCCATTAATGTCTTTTGAGAGTGCCAGGTGCGAGCTGCGAATCTCATGTGTAGACTCGCCAGTTGCACCAGACATACCAGGGTCGACTTCTCCAGGCCTCAGCGCAAGCCCAACAAATGTGGTTGGTCGTAGATCATCATTGCGAGGCTCGATACCGACTGTTTGGTAGAGTTGCATATGAACAGCATAAGGTACGACGAGCGGCGGGTTGAATTTCGCAACGAATCGTACATTTGGTAATCTTCCTGCAGCGGAGTCGAGGTTCATGGCATCATCGGTTTGCTCTGGCGCCTCGAGATATGTCGGTTTTGGTTCAAGCCAGTCTATAGAAGACGTATTCATGAGTATGTTTTCCAGGTGGCTGGCATCATTGCTATCCATGGACTTTTCGACCTGGTCGCTGATCCATTCGTTCGATATGCGGATGGGGGTATAGAGAGCTGAGGGCGACGCTTCGCACTCGATAGTCAGCGAGTACATCTTATTGTTACTCCAGTAGTCGTCTTCGGGATATGAAGGGGATTCTTGCGAGCTGGCATCCATCTTTTCTTTGCCTTTTTCCTGTACTTCCGGCGCAGTCTTTGGAATCACCCACCGCGAGTCCATCCAGTATTCTAGACTTAGCCCAAGACACGATCCGCCATTAAACCGAGGCCTCCCGCTCTTCTTGCATAGTACCTCCCGCTCTGCCTTGTATATCCTGTACCGCTCGTCTGGTGCCCGTTTTGCAAGCTCAAGCTTCTTCTCATGGTCGAACAGCTTCCGAAGGCTCGTGTAGATGCCCGCAATCGCGTTGTAGCAACTAATACCTCCGTTCTGCGAGGAGCCCAACTTGTCAAGTGCCAAAAGTTTCTCCAAGTTTTCTGAGAAGCGCTCAAGCGTGACATTGAACTTGCTTTGGCCTGGAAGGGGTCTCAGACTTCTCACCAAAATCTCTGACCCTGCAGCTCCAAAGTTCAAGTCGGGTCTCGAGTCGTCTAGCCCGGTCTGTAAATTCACACTGACGATCTCATCGTTCTTGAAGGTGACGTCGCAAAGGGCCTCGTCGCCAATTAAAAGACTCCATGTACCTGCATCGTCCATATGCTTTTCATACGATATGCCTATTCGGTCACACAGCGCAAGCAGACCTTCTTCACTGACGCGCCCTGGCTTCTTCCCTATAATATCTATTATCTCTCGGAGCCTCCGACTCCTCTCTGCCTCGTCTGCGCGCCCTGTTGCACTTGCTGTCATGCCCAGATTAGACATGCCTAGTCCACTCATGCTTATGCCCATGCCGACGCCTCCCATACCCGAGCTCGCAACATCGTTGAGCATGTTCAGTACCGCAGGCGAGTCGTAGGACATCATGTGGATGTTTCCGGTAGGTGGAACGCTGCGCGGTGCAGGGGAGAAGGCGTTGGGGTTCTTGGAAGGCGTCTCCTTGTCTTTGGAGGGCGTGGGTGTCGCCATTTTTGCAACGTGTGCTGAGATTATGGGTAGCTAGTTGGATTGAAAGCACAATGCAGCGGGTCGCAGGCCGCAATTGTAGGTATTGTATAGCTAAGATGCAGTTGGTACACCAGGTAAAGCTGACGTATTGCACAGGGCTTTCTGAACGCCTCTTAGGCCAGATATGGCCGAAATTCTATGAGGGTATTGGATGTCAAACGAACATGTTGTGATGCAAGGTTGGGAGCAATTGTGGTGGGGTAGGAGAAGGACGGGTGCAGGACGAGATGGTGCGCGTGTGAGCTAGGTCTTGGCACAGTGTGAACCGCGGTTGGATGGTCAACATGCCCTCCCACCACAAGTAACAAGCATTCAGATAGACAAAAGTGCCTTCGCTTCTATGAATTCAACAAGATGTTTACAAAAAGCAGAAATATCTTAGTGTGGGTATCATATCGCAACGTCAAGACTATAACCAAAACGCCGACCCAATGCTCGTGTCCTTTCATGGCCCTTCAAAACGCTTCAGTCCAGCTCTACAACTGTATTATCGTCCAGAATCTCGCTCAGCTTCTGTTTCGCCTTGGCCCCGGCAACCCTTCCAGGTTTCTTTCTCGGAACGGCACTGGCCTTGGGCCTTGATTTTGCCCCCTGCAACAGCTCAGTGATGGCCTGGTTTATGTCCTCCTCATCGTCCTCCTTGTTGTATTCGATGGCACGCACGCGCTTCTTCGGTCGCTGCTGTGCCTCATCGCTCTGCTGGGCCCTTTCCTTGGCTTCGGTTTCCCAACGCTTGCGGATCTCGTCTTCTGTTTTATTCTCCATACTGTGGAATGAGGCATGGTGTCCACATCCGTCGCATTCATATGAGGATGATGACTGCACATTTGTGAGTACATGCAAAATGCGCTTCGACTCTAAACTAGATGTGATGTCGGTAGAGGTTGCATACCTTGAGCGGATGCAACATGAAGCGCAAGCAAGGACATCTTGCCGCGAGTAAAGATGGTTTGTGGTTACATTGGCCGCGCGGAGGGACGTAATTCATTTGTGTCCAAACATTGGGTGAGCCCGTCGCCATGTCGAGCAAGTGGTAGACCAAGGGTTGTGCAAGGTGCTCGTGCAAGTAAACAAGTCCATGACATTACGCAGAACGCGCACGTCGGTGCTCAAGCAGTGGGCACATGCAAACGCCAAATTGTCTCGACTTCACGTGCTCCAGTTCGGCAGTAACCGCATTAGGGAAACCCCGCGCTCCACAACTTTCAGGCCCATCCCACGTCATAGCAGATATGCACTGTATTCGTTGTCCAGTCACATAATTGGTCTACCAGTATTCAAACATCTGGCAGTCTATATTATCTGTGCCGAATTTTCTAACCATGCACAAATCATGTGTTCTATGAATGCCAACCTGTGAGATGTGGATCTATTCTAAAGACACAACCTGGATTTACGCCTCGGCTTGGAGCAGGAGCAGGGAAGCACCGCTTCTGTCCCGCCTTAATCAGGACCCAGTAAGCTGAGCAAATGATACTCTGCGGAGAATTGGAAAAAGTGAAGCTTGATAGGTGCTTATGTCGATGTTCCGTGACTGATGCTTGTACGGGACATGGGCGACCCATTGAAGCGAGGCGGAGGGTCTGAAAGTAACTGTCTAGCGCTGGAGCTAGCGGTGGACAACACGGAAGGCTTATGACCCTTGACCGGTTGATCATCGAGACAGCGGGGTAGACGCCTTAGGCCAGTATAAAAACCTCGGGATACATGACAACAGTCCAGACACCTATGTTTATCATCTCCTTCGCTTGACTCAACCCAAAAGTATCCACATCAAGTTTTACCCCGCATCACAGTCAACATGCCTACTGGAGGATGTATGTGCGGCAACGTCCGCTATGAGGTGCAGGGCGACATGGAGGCCCAGGTAAGTGGTACTTCCTACAAGATTAGACGAGGCTAAAAGGAAGTACAGATCCTTTGCCATTGTTATGATTGCCGTAAAATCTCCGGAACGACCTATTCGACCAACGCCCTCCACAGCAAGGATGGATTCAAGATCCTCCAGGGAACTCCAAAGGAACACAAGAAGACAGCGGATAGCGGGAACAATATTACATCCTTCTTCTGGTTCGTAACAGCGCAGACTGTACATGTAGCTTCTAATGTTATACAGTGGTGACTGCGGCTCCACCATGTGGCGAGAAAGCGACAGCTATACTGGCAAGATGATCATCAAGGTATGTCCACTCGTATATATGGCTGGCCGGCCCTGCTAAGTGGTGAACAGGTGGGAACTCTAGACGATCATAGCATCCTTGATAACTTCAGCACCAAGATGGAGTTGTTCACCAAGAACAGGCCCAAGTGGGTTGGCACTCAAGAGGGCGCCGCTCAAAAGTAAACCATGGCTTGAGCGTTGTGGCGTTTGTTTATAGACAAGGACAGTTGGAAATCAGGTGTACGGATCGAACGGCGACGAGCGGCAACGAGGAAGACGGACGATTGCAGAGTCGGAGTCGGCTGCGAGCGCCAGTCCAAGTATCGAATCTACAAACTCTATTCAGAGTCTGAACTCTCTGGTTCCTTTAAGCGTTCCCTCATCATCTGTAATTGTCAGCAATGCGCGTGTCGTCTTGCATCGTGATGCGCACCTGGTTCAATCGGGCCTTGAGCTCGTTAATTTTGGTCTCCTTAACAAGGATGTGCTCCTCGTCAAGTTCCTCGATGATGTATTCGTTATTGTTTTTGCTGTCAATGTCTACCAGCATGGCTTTGATGGAAGCATCGCACTTGACGAGCGTTCCTAGGGCGTTTAGCAAAGCGAAAGGGGGTGTGACTTGGACAGAAGCAATACCTCTGATGGCTTTGACCATTTCAAAGATGGTGTAGAGGATGTTTGTGGGGGGCCGGCTGTGTATGTAGTAACTAACTGGACAACAGGGTGCGAGCAATCAAAGGCAGGAGCGGCTGGCGCGATTGCTTGGCGAAATCTGCAATGATCAGCGCGCTAACATTCTAAGGGTGTTCGCTGCACGCCAGCTGCGAGTGATCACAACGCCATCCCCAACCTTGCCCCGTCGGCCTTCAGTTCCCTTTCTCACTCATACAATGTGAAGAACCTCTTTCCGCGATGAATCAACGCATCGATGGCACTTCTTTGTGCTTCGCACCTACTCCTCGGCTCCAAAGTAGCGTTGCCGCTCACTACTTGCTTCTTCGGCACTCAGCTATCGCAGAAGGAAATGGCTGTTCGCGGTGATCCTGAAACATGTTGCCAGAAATAAAGACACGAGCACTACCCTACCTTTCGCCATGTCCTATTCCCTTTTCTCTGCTCTGGCCTCACCCTCTTGACGGCAGTGTTTTCATATTTCTGCTCCTGCTGGACGTCTCTGTTCCTTCTGTCGTCGTTTCGTTCATCCTTCCCTTTCTGAGCTATCCAAGGGCAAACTCCTCGGTTTCACTTCCATTGTGGCATTCATCAACATAATGCCCTTGCTTCCTCGCATGGTCATAGCCACCAGGCAAGTGTTCGAGGACGAAACGCCACACGAAGTCAGTGCCTTCAAATACTACTTCCTCCTCATCGGCGTGCTTGTTGTGATGGTCGCTTTCTTGCTATGGTACTTGCATCGACGTACAAATTATAGAAGAGAGTTTTGTGGGCAAGACAGCGAGCAGCCACCAGCAAGGGATATCCAAACGTGGTCTCAACCTCGGAGATTCATGTACGGTATTTACGAAGCCAGCAGCTCATTTCTTAGCCGCCAGAGTGAGGGCCTAGATCAAAATGGCGATGCACCACCACCATATCAGCCCAAGTCAAGAGCCCCAACTATCGATGTGGAGATTCCACTTCCAACCTTATCAAGGAGTCTGAGTCAACGCTCCCAACGCTCCCAGCGCTCCCAACACACCCAACCACCGCATTATCCTAGCAGTACTGGAGGAGCCACAAGTACGACCGAATGACAGGAGGTTGTTCACTCTTGAAGAGCCATTGGAACAAGACACAAGGGCCAGCCTTGCAGTTTGGCTACATGCAAAGGATTTGGGACCATAATATCCATCAGAACCCACATTGGGCACTTTGTTCAACTACAGAAATTTTTACCAACCACTATGAATCAACTCATTCAAAGTTCCGATACCCCTTTTTCACCTTTGAAATATGCACGCGCTTGCGCTACTGTCTTATATGATTGAACCCGACAGCCAATAGTCAACTCAGTCGCGAGCCACTTGGACTATACTTTCTGGTATTCCCTATAGCCACGTCATCACGACCACTTGCAGTTTACAGCCTTGATCCTACGTGTAGTATAGCGTGGAAAGATTGTCTTGAGATTTCAAGCTAGCACGAGACGCATTTCCTGCAAGTTACCTTGCCACGCCAAGTGCTGCGTCGCTTGGATCTGACGTGCTTTTCGTTGCCTAGTTGCCACTGGAAGCCCTAACCAATGCCCAGTTTCGGCATATGGCCAAGAATCAAGCATTCTCCTTCTGTCTGGATGCCTCCAAAAATGTCCAGGTACTGTCATGAGTGGTAACTAGTGAATGGAGCTATCATAGACTCAAAATTTACAAAGATCTCATACGTAGGCAACAAGAACGACGTATCATGACTTGGCCACTTGCGTCTTCTAATCTCGAAGATGCGACTTTCTCGTACTGCCGGGCCGAATTTTGCATTCTTAAACGTCATTGTGTATATTCCTGAGCGTAAGGTTACTAATCGGATCTCAGCTTATGTTATGTTAGCTCGGCCTACTACCCGGGCCATGCCGCTCCCCTTCTCGCGTAGTGGGCCGCATGATGCAGAAGCGGCACGACGGCATACAGGCGGCACATTGCGTGCACAGGGCAGTCATGATGGTTGCACCTTGCTTTGTGTTCAGTAATCTGTCATTTTACTGGCTGTTCCTCGGTTCAGCAAAAGTCGACCCTTGTCTTCCATCGCACAGCCTTCGTACGAGGCGATGAAGCACACATGTAGTGTACATTGAACGCGCTGCCAAGATCTCGTCATGCACCCCACCATAACCAGTTGGCTACCTATATGCCAATATGCGAGGATGCTGCACCTTTTTCGACCCCCGTTCGACATGCTGCTCGTGCTTCGAAATTGTCTCACAAAGCCAAGAAATTTCACAGCAGAAACTCTAGTCTACTTCTGATCACTATACTTGCCCAAAGTGCAGACTAACGGAACGATTCTTCACTCAATGTGGCTGTGACGTCGAGTGCTACGCATGGATGGGCTTGCTTACCGTACTCGAGCTGTACCTGACTAGGTAACATGAGGCAAAAGCACACTTGATTATAAATTCGTCCCTTGGTATGCTGACTTGAGAAGCAGTGATGGCACTCGTAGCTGCACGATCGGTGGCTTGCATGTTATGCCTTTCTCCCGAACTACTCGGAGCCGAGCTCGGTACACCGAGAACAAACATACCAATGGAGTTTGCCAACATACGCCACTGGATAAGGCTATTCCTCCTCCATGAGACTCCATCACTATCCGCTCTACAACAACCTCATAGTTATGGCTGAATCGCGCCAAGATGAATGGTTATTATTGGCATGTTTAGCTGTGACACTAATGCATCGGCCGATCTCCAGTCTCCACCTTCTATGCTAAGGCTTCTAGCGCAATCGAGCAATTTACTACCAACACACCAGAGAGCCACTTGCTCCCGATAACTCTCACTGGGTTTTATGATCATTCAGGCCTTGTTCTCTCCGCAACTTGCCATGCGCCATGGCCAAACATCCCTGTTCATGGGTGGAGTCGGAAAGGGTTAGTAACATGCAACCAGACCCAGGGAGTGATAACATATCGAGGCATAGGGCAGGGTAGAGACGCAGTAAAAGGTAGGACATCCCACAACAGGAATGATCCCATTAGGGACACTTTTTGTGGATGTGTAAGAAAGACGCCCGGCAATCATTTCGGCTAGGCCGAAAATTGAGACGAGCCCTTCTCTTGATATCATCACAACATCGAAGCATATATCGTCACTGAATTCCCACTGCCGCCGGAATCAAGTTACGTTATTTCTCAAAAAACATATCACCCGCTATTCACATAACAGTCATGTTTATGCCAGGAACTCTCGTAGTCAGTGAGTCGTATCGCTGCCCCTTAAAAAACAGTTGCTTCAGATACATTTGTAACAATCTCAGTTACATGCAACGAGGCCAATCCAATGGTTGACCCGGCACGCCACTTCAATCTCAACACCAGTACTACACGGGTTATCAGAACGGCTGGAGGACGCACAGAAGGAGCTATCAACAGTATCTATCAGGTAGCCCAGTCGGTTAAGATTGACATGATTATTGTTGTTCAGCATACTAGTATGTATTTATCTCGATTTTATTGAAGCTTGTCTAATCAATGATTACCCAGGTTGTCCTTGGTCGCCCGGTGAAGTGGAAAACAATGTCCGGTCAGATATTCAAGGGCTCAAAGCCTCACCGTATGTTCAGAATGATATATCCATCATTGGATACATCCTTGATCTTGCCAATGATCAACTACGTGAGGTCAAGTACGTTCAAGCCCTCTCCGGTCCTTCCTCATGGCAGTCTACGTCTTCACCTATCATTTTTCAAAATCTGATTTGTCCATTTTTATGGCACTCGACAGGCAATCAGTCTTCGAGCTGAAGAGGAGGCTGGATAAAATTTGATATATGCTACAATTGTGGGATTGGATGAAGCTAATATGCAAATCAGTGTACCTCGCACCGGGCCTGAAGCTGAAGGGAGACAGCAAGTACTCGATCAGATGAAAGACTTTAGTCCGTTCTGGAGCTGAGACACCTATGTGTCTGCATACTTTGCAACACAAGCAACGATTCCCTATCTGCTGACTACAGCCAATTGTACCAACGACGAGTTAGATGATAATGAGACCATGATGTCATGTCCAATCAACTCATTCTCTGTATTGCGTATGTGTTACCTCGTACGCATCAATCGTATATTTTGAGCCTTGAATTAGGTTACAGATGCTGGTTCAGCTTTGTAGGACGTTATACACACCTATCAGAAGTACACATCAAACCTAATGATTCTATACGGAACATTTCCCCTTGCTTTTCCAAGAAGACGATCTCGGGAATGCCATGGCTCTCACTCAAATCGGTATAGTGCCTTGGTGCCCACATCATATCCGTATTTGTCTCCGGATTGGACAGTGACATCGATTACCACTTCCATCTTATCCTCCAACATAAATTACTACAGTTTATTCACCCGGACGGCAGATATTGCAATCCATCGAGGATAACCGTTCCGCGTCACAGTACATTTGCAATTCAAATTAATCATTGTCAGAAACTGATTTACTAATTGAGCGATAGGCTAGTTACCACCCAGCCTTCTTCGAAGCTCCATTGCGTATGTATGTATTCTCTTTCACTGCCATTCTCAGGACTTCATACGGGCACTACGGGAAATAGAAGCTTTCCTAGCATCGGACAAGTGTAAAAAAACCATATCAATTTTCTGGGCTTATCTTTGGTCGCTGTTACGTTCGTACGAATTACTTCAAGAGATATGAATGGATATCGAAGCCACCTGCATGAAGCAGTTTCACTGGAATTGAGATTAGTGGCAAGGCCCGGAGTACGATATGCAAAGCAAGTTCGATCCAAGTCCAATAATCAAACAATACTATCGGAACCATCTCATTCCCAGATGGCTCAAGAGAAATCTCGTTACAGCATCATGCGCAGAATCAGGTGCCCAGATGTGTCTGATGCTCTCAGATCTGCAATGGTTGAGAACGCACGTGCGAGTTCGAACCAAGGAAAGCCAATGCGAAGATCAGCACACGCCGCGGGTATCAGCGAACCTAGCCACGCATCTGGGATCTCACAGACCATGGTTCGAGATAGCGTTGGCATGGGCTGGCGTGCAGAAAGGTCGCTACTATTGGCGCATCCACACCACTAATGCACGCATGCAGTCACACGCCCGCTTTATCTGCTTCCGCCACAGACGCGAATACATGAAGTGTGCAGATACTCTTGTAAATCACTCAATCCGGAAAGAATCGTTACGTTGTGCCATTCATTACTAGGTCAAACGACCAATCGCAAACTATGGTATTTCTTTTTCCGTATCTGCATCCTAATGCACCCGGGTCCTCGATGCCGCTGCCTCTGTGCAGGGTCATCTACACGCGTCGTCAGCTTCTCCAAATCGAGTGGAGAATGGTATGCGGTAGTGGCAACATTACCGCATTGCGGGGTTCCCAAGCGTGGCTGTAGTTGTGGTGTTTAAAGCGCGGATGTCCCGTAGGATATGCTGCCGAGATGAGCGCTGGTAGTTCTCACGCTGGCCTGTGGGTAGAGTATCGACTATGGCGAAGAGCAGTGAAAAAAATGGAGCAACAATGGAGAGTGTGAGGGATGTCGAGAAAGAAGGCGTTGTGCAGCAGGTGGGATGTGCACAAGAATCTGTAGCTGTGAGTGCTACGACCTCGACCGAGGGTTTGCCGTTATCCAAGGCTCGGTGTGTAGCACTGGTTGCAGTACTGACTATAGCATCCGCCATGATTGTAAGTGGTGAATTGTAATCTTGAGTAACAGCAACTAATCTCGAATAGACAGTAGCGATACAAGATTCGGTCACCGTACTGCCCACCATCGGACGAGAACTGGGGATTCCTGCTAGCCGACAGCACTGGATTGTCTTGTCTTACAATCTTACCTTTGTACCATTCCTTGTCAGTCATTCTCATGCTCTCTTCGAAGCTCTTGCTAATTCTCCGTACAGATATTCAGTGGCCGCCTGGCAGACGTTTACGGCCGACGACGAACATTCCTCATAGGCTCATCATTCTTCACAGCAGCATCAATAATGGCACCCTTCGTCCCGAACGAAAGCGGTTTCGACGCTATACGTGGACTTCAAGGTCTCAGTGCCGCGGCCATGGCATCTGCTGCGCTAGGAATCCTATCCTCCACATTCCCACCCAGAAACGCCAAAGACATAGCATTCAGCTTCTTCGCCATCGGTGCACCCCTTGGATGCATATTCGGCAACCCCCTCGGCAGTCTCATCGGAGAGCATCTACCCTGGCAATGGACATACTGGATCCTCAGCATCACCGCCGGCATCTGCACAGCCGCAAGTTACTCCATCATCCCGCGACCGCCTCCCTCCCCTACTCCCAGCAAAGCCAGCACAATCGATTGGATCGGCGCCGCAATCTTCACGCTCGCTCTCATCTTCCTCGTCCTCGCTCTTTCCAATGGCAACGAAATCGGCTGGCGCACACCCTGGATCCCCACACTCCTTGTTCTCTCTTTCTTCCTCCTCGCAAGCTACACATACTGGCACCACCGCCTCTCCACAACACCCAACAAGACTCCCTTCATTACCCCCTTCATCCTTACCCAAAAACAACTCACACCAATCCTCGTCATATCCGCGCTCGTCACAGCTTCGTACACCATTTTCCTAGCCACCTCTCTCCGTTGGTTCACAGCATACCAAGCCCTACCCACTTTGCAAATACTTCTCCAATTCCTTCCCGCGGGCATCTGCGCTCTGCTAATCGCAGTCATAACACCCCTCATCCTGTCTCGCATACCAGGGTTATACATCCTCCTCTTCAGCACAGCTTGCGTATCCCTATCCTGTCTCCTCTTCGCTATCCCGCTTCCAGAACACACTATCTACTGGGCGTACGGACTCCCGGGTATGATACTTTGCGCTGCAGGCGTCGTCACTGCGGGACCCGTTCTTACGCTTTTTGTGGCAAGTGCTGTCTCTGAAGAAGATTCGGCGCTCGGAGCGGGGCTGATCACGGGTGTGGGGATGGTTGGGCGGGTGATTGGGGGTGTTATTGCGACGGCGGTGGAGATGGAAATTGAAGGCGGGGAGAAGGGAGTGGCGCTGGCGCCGGGGGGTTATGCATTGAAAGAGGGGATAAGGGGTATGGCGTGGTTTGGTTTCGCGGTTAGTATAGTAGCAGTAATGGTGGTTGGGGGTTTTACGAGGGGAATGGGGTCATTGAGGGGAAGAGATTAAGTGAATAGGATGTTTTGTAAAGGTAGATAGACGTTTTTGTTGCGAGAAGAATAAACTCGACTCATTAGAAAGGAATAGGGAAGAAATAAATCAGTAATCAACCCACTAACCACATATCTTCGCATCATTTCTCCTCAGCGAAACTTGCTCCCAAAAAGCATCACGTATACCATCCTATGCCCCCAGTTTCTCCCTAACCTTCTTGACACACGCCTTCTTCTTCCAACAAGCCCTATACCACGCATCCAAACCCCTAAATTTCTCTGCACTCCACCCATTCCACTCTTCCACCAACGCATCAATAACAGGCCAAGCCAAGCAATCCGCAATACTAAACCTAGCCCCAGCTATATACGGCCCGGCATGCATTTCGAATCCACCCTCTAGTTGTTGGAGTAGAGAAGAAAGAGTAGCGTCGAACTCGGATACCGTTGCTGCCGGTGAATTGACACGGGAAAGCCATGTTTTCGTGATATCGGCGGTGGCAAGCATAGTTGGGTATGCAGATGCGGTCACAGAGTGTGAAGAAGAAGACGTGTCGATCGGATAATAGCGATCGAGGTAGAGTAGAATGGAAAAAGGAGTATGAATCTCCGTGTGATGCGTGTCTGCGTCGCGAAACGTAACCTGGCGGTCCCGTTCATACGTTTCGTCTGTTGCCGGTGCTTCGAGAAGCGAATAGGGGATTTTGCATTCTGCAAGGGCGATTTGGACTTGGCGAGTTTCGATGGGGTTGTTGGAGGCGAAGAGGAGGGGAGTGTCTTTTGGTGGGGTTTGGAGATGGAGAGTGTCGAAGCCATCGCCGTACCATTCGTCCCAATCGAAATCTGGATCATGGTTTTCGCGGCTGAATGCTGTGATGACACGTTTGGCTTCCTCTTCGTCGCCGTTGATCACGTCTGCTGCGTCACGTTGCTCTCGGGCTGTTGCGCCTTGGCCCCATATCGTGCTTTCCTTTGCGTCGAGAAAGGTGCCAATGTTGCGAAACGTCAGGCTGATGCGTATGCCATTGTGGCTTGTTTCCGCCTCACTGCGTTCGGAAGCCAGGCGCTTGTCCGGCTGGATAGCATGAAGCCACTTCCTGTTTGATTCGAGCCCAAGAACAAACATGGAGTTGTGTGGTAGAGGCACACGCTGGGTCTCGCGCTGGGCGACGGCGCTGTCGTCCACCAAAGTTTCATCTTTCTTCGATTGCGGTTTCTTTCTCCGAATGCGCATGGTACGCTGCGATCCAAAACTCACGTTGACGATAGAAGAACCTTTGACAATATCGAGGGTCTTGTCCGAGTGTTCAGATATGAAATCGTTACCCGATCGATAGAGCTGGATCAAGACATGATTCAGTGGATGTCCTACAAGCTTTTCGGCTTGCTTGCGTATTATTTGCACTTTTGGCGAGAAACGCAAAAGCGGGAGAGTCTGATCTGCAGGATGACGGTAAACTGGCATGGATCCGTCATCTCCAAATGCACCTTGGCAGCATACAAGACGTGGTACTTCACCTTGCTGATGTAGCATTTTCTGCCATCGCACTTCGTTGTAAAGGTGTCCAAATATAAGGTCTTTCAGTGGTTGAGATGGATCGGAGGGGTGATGGAGATCGCTTGGAAGGAAGTCGTGTATAATCCTTGAGTCACCCTGTGCGATTTCATCTTCGGGCCCAAGAACAGGCAAGTTGGCGAGCGACTTTAGCTTTGAAGGTTTGCTCTTGGTGGGAGCCTTTGCCGTTTCTTCAATAGTCGTTGTTGTGAATATTCCTGGCGGCGTCTTATTCTGTTGTGGCTCAACAGCAGGCGACTCTGACTGTGACACGGAAGCAGGCTTTTCACTCTCCACAAGGGCCTGTTGGATTTCCTTCTCATCTTGTTTCGAAATCGTTGAAGCTGCCTTTGAAGAAGGAGCTGAACCTCGTCTCGCGTCGGGTCCGGAATCCGATTTGGGCCCCCTGGAAAGTGACATGCGTACTCGATCCGAAAACCCTGATAGTCTATTCTTGTCCTTTTCTTCACACTTGGCCGAAAGCAATGGCACAGATGCCGCATTTTTCAACGCATGCTGTCTGGCTTCCTTCCCACGCAGGTCCGCGGCACTTCCTGCTTTGGTGATTTGCGAGGTGCGTTGAGCATCCGCTGGGGTTCCAGTAGATTTTGAAGTCGCACCGTCCATGATTGGAGTCGAATCAACTTTGACCGAGGTTGTTGACGCGCTGAGCTCGGCAGTGACATCTGCATCGTCATCATTCTGTTCTCCTTCTTTACCCTTCTTTTTCTTCTTCTTCGTTTTCCCAGACCTCATCCTTATCTTGGTTTTGACCAACTTCGGCTTCTCTTCTTGCGCACCAGGCACCGTTGCACCCTTGACCAGCATGTCAGCAAACTCCTGGTCAGTAGGCTGTTTGTTTTGCTCAGCGACCGGCTTCTCATCTGGTCGTAATTCCTTCTCCAACAATGCTTTACCGTTTTCACCCAGAGACATTTTGGCTAACAAATCCTCGACCGTCTTCTCATTTTGCTTTGAATCACTCTTTGCGCCATTGGAAGACAGTTCCGGCTTCTGTGGTATTTCCGCCGGGTCTTTTTCAAGGATTTCCTCGCTATTTACTAGGTATGCATCGAAAAAATCATCCATGCGCTTTAATGCCAGCTCATGCCTGGTTTCCTTACGAAAGCCCAAACAGTCTTCAATGACGCAAATCTTGATCCCATGTCGAGCTGCATCGATGACAGTCGCCAATACAGAGACATTTGTGATGCACCCGCATATGAAGAGTTCTGTAACAAGCCTTGCGCGCAGTGTAATCAGCAGATTCGTACCTTGAAAGGCAGAATAGTTGGTGGTCCGAATTACCGCATCTGCCGGTAGCTCCATATGTTGGGTGACGAAATCGATAAACTCGGCACCGCGTGTCTTGGGCACGCATGCGGGCATCCGCTTTTCGCTCTTCAACAAGAATAGCTCGTCATCCTCTTCGACTGAAGCCTTTGCAATCTCTTTTGGCAGCGTCTTTCTTCGCGCTGATACGCGCTTTAGCAAGTCGAGAGCGCGTTGCTTGTGTTTTGATGACTTTGACTGCGCAGGTAACGAGGCCGCCTCTTTTGCCAAGTCGTCATCGCCAACCTCCGGGCCGCTCTCATCACCGTCGATCAGTCCACCCACAACAAGCGCGTCTCCCTCGCCAGTGTCTGCTCCAGTGGCGATACGGTCTGTTTCGTAGAGCGTCTGGACCCATATAACATTGCCGCTAAGTTCGCGAAACTTAGGTACCAGAGTTTGGATGCGGTCGAGAAAGCCGGTCGAGGTGTTTACCGGAAGGCGTCCGTCAGGTAGGACAAAGTCGTTTTGCAAGCCAATGGCAAGAAGCGCTTGATGAGTCTGGAACTTGGGCTGGTTCTGGGACACCAGGTCCATGAGGTCGGCCATCTTGGAGGCCATGGTGGCAGCAAGGCGAAGTGTAAGAGTTGAGTCAAGCGCTAGGCAGCTACAGTTTTGGCTACAAGTTTAGCGCCAATGCCTTCGTGATTATGAGGCCTCAGATGCAATCAGAGGTTGACGAGTATTAGGAACAATGGGTACCAAAAGGGCGTACTAGATAACATGGCATGATATGAGATGGAAATGCAAAGGTGGACTACGTAGGATCCGCAAAGAAAAAGTCTAGAAGGCGGAGGCGGTCCGAATTTGGGCAAATTCGTAATCGGACGGCTGCAGGGATGGTTACATTAGAGAGGTGCGCTATAGGAGTGATGGGCCGGAGAGGGCGTTGGGGGCGACTCGAAACGGCGAGGCGTGTTGGTGTTTTCCGCATCCAAAGGCCGCTAGGTGGCTGCTCACTCCCCCCGCCGTTAGTGCGGGGCAACGGATGGATGGGAGCAGCAGCACTGGCTAATTGCCCAACCGGGCTGATCTACTTTACGCTGTCGGTGGGTATTCCCGCGGGCATGTCAGGGTCGCGCTTCTAGTCGTCTCTCACGGTCAAGCCCAGACGCCTTTTCTCCGCGCGGGCGTACCTTTGCTGACAGCATTGCCCCAAGCTATACTGAGCATGATATAGCGCGAGATGAGCCTCACGGTGGCTTGCGCTTCACCGCCAAACCTTACGACCCATGGAAGCAAGTCTCACTTGCTGGTAAAAAAAGCCGTAATCTTCTGCGAACCGTCAGATTTGCGTGTTTTGGCCGCGCTGCCGTTGCTCGTGGCACTCCTGGTGACGCGCTTCTTTGCAGGCGTGGACGCTGACTTGATAGGACTCTTTATCAGAGACGCCGATGGTTCGGACTTGACGCGTTTACTCGAGGGTTCTTGCTCTCCTGTACTACCGTTGTCATCTTCGCTGTTGTTCTCTCGCTTGATGCCTTGCGACTCATGAGCCGGTTCGGAGTGTGCTGTCACTGGTACAGGTAGCGGGGCGTTATCTTCGGTATCTTCGGTACCTTCCACACGGTCCATTGTCTCACGTTTCTCATTCACGTCATGATCGACCTTGGCGGCTGCTCGTTGGTTGCCAAAGAAGTTTGCAATGTTGTTCTTGTTATCGGCGCTGTTGATTGGTACAAGAAACGAGGGCGAGTTGTTGCCGACCTTGCCAACATCTTTGCTGACTGGGTAGCACTCAAGGTCGCCTTGGAATGGCTGCAAAAGGGATTGTAAATCTTTGCTCCATTCGGTGTGGGTTGGGTCGAGCCAAGTACGGATTGCGTCGGATCCGTTCTCGAGGATGACGGGCATGCGGTCGTGTAGAAAGCGGAGCTGCTGGTTGGATTCGGTAGTTATGATTGTGTAGGTGAAGAGCTTCTCACTGGAGCCTTCAAACTGAACACAGTCCCATAAGCCGGCGAAGCACATGAGCTGGCCATCTTTGCGTTTTGTAAAGTGTGGTATCTTGTCCTTGCTCCCGCTCTTCTTGAGCCATTCGTAGAATCCCTGTGCCACGACGATGCATCGCTTCTTCTTCTTCATAGTTGTCCATATCCCACGGTCTTCGACGAGAGAGTCATCGCGGCAGTTGATCGTCTTCATCTTGGAACCGTAGTCGGGGTTGCGCTTGGTCCAAAAGGGCACGAGGCCCCATTGCATGGACTGCAGCTTGTACTGGGTGTCGTTGTCGCTCGACGGGGAAGTTTCGTGATAACGAACAGTTTCGGAGCCCTCTGCTCGATAGACCAGGCCGTGGTAGCCTGGGGCAAAGTTGTAGCTCTGTCGTATGGTGCCGTCGTCATCGTCGGGGGCTTCTGCGACGGGCATATGCGAGTGCTCGAGCTGTCGGCGGACCTCGGATGGCCGCTGGGGGTTCTGTCAGCTGTCATGTAGCATCGCGTAGAGTAACAAGAACTTACCAAGGCCAGCACATAACGGCCGCACATGTTGCGGTGTCTCAAGACATGGCTGGTGGTAGAGTGCAGACGTCATGCGGCGACCCTCAGCCCTACGCGGAACTGCACGCGGCGGGCACTAAAAGTTCATTCCGTCATGCACTCGCTCCACCACATTTGCTCGCTATTCTCGACACTTCGTTGCCCCCGGCCAGCGCACCATGTTGAGCAGGACAATTGTACGCGCCACTCCTCGAGTGAGTGCGTATGCTCGGTGCGAAGCCCAGGCGCCTCTTGAGCGATGCACCAGGCGGCCTGCAACACCATGGCGGCCAGCACAGCAGTCACTGGGCCGGCGTCACGCATCGATGCGGGTACAGTTCAGTGAGCAGTACCGCAAGAGCCCCGTCCTATTTCCCTTTGCCATTGGAGTGTATGCCGGACGATCCAGCTACCAAGCCCTGCGCTAACCCACCCCGCCAGCATCACCCTCGTCTCAGGCATCTGCGTCTTCTACATTCCCTGGTACTACAAGAATGTCATCATCAAGCCCTACCACAACTTCCCCGAGCCCGTCGCAAAGAAGCTCCGCAAAGCCCTCTTCTACAGCCGCGGCAAATGGCTCGATATCCGCGAGGCCAACAAGCACTTCAGGCAGGCCCTCGCCCTCGCCGACGAGCTGGGCATGGATCCTTTTAGCGATGAGATAATGGGCGTCAAGTACACCATTGCTCAGTTGTTTGAGGATGCAGGGTATTATAGCTTGGCAATTGATGTGCTGGAGATTATGCGCAACGACTGCCAGCGATGGGTCGACGAGTTTTCAGACAAGCACTGGACGACGGGGAACCGCAGTCGGGTCAAAAAGAATATGGTGCAGATCAATCTGAAGCTGGGCCAGCTCTATGACGTTCGATACGTCAATGAGCCTGAGAATGGCGAAAAGAGACTTGTTGAGGCTGTCGAGAGTGCGCTCAAGGAGCAGCAGCGACGGGAGAAAGAGGGCGTCAAGAATGGAGAGGGATCATGGTTGACGAACGAAGAGATGGGTGGCACATTAGAAGGTATGCACTATAATCTTTGTATGGACATGAAATGCTGACGCGACGCAGCTCTCGGGACACACTACGAGCAGTTTGACTCGCACTACCTGGCCACGCCTCTGTTTGTCAAGGCACTACAACTATGTCCACCAAATTCATGTCATAGCGTAGTCTTGAGTACGTTCTCAGTCTCTCTATTAATATCAGCCCAAACTAATCCACCCAGTGAACAACATCTCCACCTGTCTAGTCCAGCAGACTCCACCCTCCTCCACCGACGCAATCACCATGTCCCCCCTCCCCTCCGACTTCCCCGTCTCAAACACCGCCCCACGCGCCCTCCTCATTGAGCAAGCCCGCCAATGGGCTGAACGCGCCCTACAACAAGCCAACCAAATAAAGTCCCCAGACCGCACAGAAGAATGCGACATGGGCTGCGCAGTCGCTACCCACAACCTAGGCGAATTCTTCGAAATGGAAGGCAAGACCGCTGAAGCACGCAAACAGTACGAAGAAGCGGCTGCTCTCGCGAAGAAAATGGGGTTTACAGAGGGTGTGGCAAATGCGCGGGCGGGATTGAAGCGGGTGAAGGAGTTGGAGAAGAAAGCATAGTAACCCGAACCAAGACTTGGATGTATTTGTATATGGAAGAGAAGAAAAATCAAGCATCGCATTACAAATGACAGCATAGTTCGATCCCTCCTTAGAAAGAAAGAGCAAAGGCTAAACTACACAGTGTATATCTCTCCTATCCATCCATCCATCCATCTATCCATACTCATGAGTCCAAAAAAAAGAACGGCGCGCTGTGACAAATCTCCCTATATCTTCGCAAAAAAAAAGAGGCCCAATGGCGAAGATGGCTAGTTACATTCGTATTCTCCCCCCTTCTCCCTTTCCCCCATTTCAAAGAAAAGTGGGGAGAAGTATGCAAGTCAAACAAAAGCATGTATAACGTGTTTCACCAGTGTGCGCCCCACCCCAGTGTGCGCCCCACGAAATCCTAGTACCTTACCTGCGTAATAATAACGCGTAATGTCTCAACAACGCCAAACTCTAAAGACCTATACTGAAGCTGACGTTA
>NW_006912299.1:0-34647 GCF_000523435.1 Bipolaris zeicola 26-R-13 | reverse complement strand
ATAGCCCGTCTACATGCCCCAAGGGAGGCTTTATATATAGACGTTAAATACAACTCACTCACTCACTCACTCGCATCGCAGTACCACAGAACGCAATCCTTAACGACCCGGCACGGGTCCCCGGCGGGGATCCAGCAACTTTCGATCCCTATCGTTATGTAAAGTTGCGCAAGGACCTTAAAAATACCCAGCGGTATACTTTTGCGATGAGTGACGCCGAGCACATGGCGTTTGGTTATGGGAAATATGCTTGTCCAGGAAGAGCCTTTGTCGCCAATGAGATCAAACTAGTGCTCTCGCAACTCCTGCTGTTGTATGACTGGAAGTTCCCATCAGGACAATATTCACCACGCCCGAAGAATTTCACTGTAGACGGAGACATGTATCCTGACATGCAAGCCAGGGTGCTTCTGCGTCGCAGAAAGGGTGTTGATGCGTGAGGCGGAAAATCAGGATTTTGGCGTGGCAGACATGGGACATTGCGACAGGTGCTTTAGTGCGAGGGCACGAGCCTAATGAAACTTTGAGCAAGGTATGAGAACAGGTAGAAACTCAGGAGAAACACGTAGTGTCCTATTGAATTCAGCGTTTCGAAGTGGAGTTCACGCGACAGACCAAAGGAGCCATTGATCACCTGTATCGCTGCTACTTCTTTTCTGTTAGTCAGAATGAGCGACACTTTTCACAAAGACAGTTGACCAAAAGCTTCTCATCCAGAAAACACCTTAATAGTATGTCAATATTAGCCATTACGACTGCGACTATGGCGTTGTAGTTCATTTTTGGCCGCAAATTATCTATCAATGGATGCAAACCGGCGAGAAGGAAATTAAACCCGATTGCTTTCCTTTTGCTGTCAAAGATGCTGGTCCAGCCTTTTCTATTCATGGAGAATACCGTCGCTCAATTTCCTTTTCTTCCCACTCCACTGTCGTCTAATCGCAACAGAGTCGGCGACGGAGGGTAATTGTTGTCTAATAGGGATGCTGTTATCACCCCTCAGATTAATCTTGTGAAGGACATGTAGTTATCGCAGGTATTTCCGGGTGTAAGCAATAGGATCCCGACCGTCATGTCGGATGCTGAGAGCTTCGGCGGTTCTATGTAGCATTAGCCTTCCAAGCCACTAGCGCTGCAATCCACGGACTGTTGACAAGTTCCAAATCTGGTATACCAAGATGTTTCAGAGGCCTTTTGCCGTTCCGCGACATTGTCCAAATGGCATTCGCCGGAGTTGGCCGTACATTAGTAGGGGAATCCATGGCTGCAGGCCGTTTGAGCCAAAGGGTCTGTTTGCGCTAAGCGACTTCGGGAGTAGCGTCCATGAGGCTGATTGTTAGCGACCCACGTGGCGATTACCATTTGACACAAAATCCCATCTCACTACAGCCACGCATCGTGAGGAGAGCCAACAGTTCACTGCGCACATGTCTCGAAAGCTATCGGGATCTCTGGACCAGGGGAAAATGCCACAACAAGTATCCCATCGTAATCCCCATCACCACAATGCATCGTGATCCACACACACGCCCACGGTGCAATATGACAGGCGGTGAAAACTTCTCGTAGTAGCGGCATTTGTCCGAGCGTGAGGCTAAACCCAGTATTATCGTGTTATTCTCCTTATCGTTTGCCTTCAGTTTCACGATAGGCCCTTTTTTTTCCCCGCGTCGTCTCCGGTTCTTTCCCCTCTCCACATTCTTTCCTTTTTGTTTCCCGTCTGCGCGCACGTTACCCTCTTCGTCCTTCGTTCTTTAGCGAGAGCCGTCAAATGAGTGGCAGTCTCACGGGCAGTTGTCTGCCGCCTTCAAGCAGTTTGCCATCCGCTCGTTTGCTAGTTTCCCTGCCAGAAACCCAGATCACCTCGGCGCTGAAGCATTTGCGGGCCCTGTATTGTCCCGTACGCTTACCGACCGTCATTTCCACACCAGTATCCAAGCGAGATCAGCAATCCATCACGTCGCCACCAGCCCCTGTTGATTCCGGCTATGCCTCTCAGGATGAGGACGAAGACGACCAAGAGACGAGTCTGGAAGAGGTGACCGCTGCTCTACGTGCCGACCCATTCGAACGCACTTTCACCGCGCAATGGCTGAACTCGCTTCTCGCGCGTTCGGAGGAAATGAGCATGGATGTAGAGGCTCGTGAGAGGATCGTTGACGATGCTGCCTTTATTCTTTCGAGTTTATTCGAATCCAGCAACTGTGACGAAGACGAGGCGCTAACCCGCGACTTCAGCTTTTCCATGCCCTTTGGAAAAGCAATCCAAGTTACACTCAACGATGCGCCGCTCTCAAGTACGGACCACACCGCAGTTGGCCTGCAATCCTGGGGTGCCAGCATCGTCCTTAGTAGCATGATGTGCGCCGACCCCAAGCGATTCGGGCTGGATCCAACAGACCTCGCGCCCATGCCCAAGATTACCGAGTTGGGCACAGGAACTGGTCTCGTCAGTCTAGTGCTAGCAAAGCTCCTTCCCACCATCAACATTCACAATGGCGACATTGCAGCGACTGATTACCATCCCGCCGTCCTGGACAATTGCAAGCTCAACATCGAAACCAACTTTCCCTCGAGCTGCACCAATGCATCGCCGCCTGTGTCGACTGCAATTCTGGATTGGGCACAGCCGCCTCAAGCCCTGAAAGCAACGGCCAATCTCCTCATCGCGTCTGACGTCGTCTATGCACCCGAGCATGCTGCTTGGCTACGCGATTGCGCCGCGCATATGCTGACTCTGGGTGGCACGTTTTGGCTAATGGTCACGGTGCGCAAGACTGGCAAGTTCGAAGGTATTCCCGACACTGTCGAGTCCGCTTTTGTTCCTGAAAAGTGTTCCAAGAACGCAAACGGTATGGTTTTTCGCATACTGGAAAAGGAGTTTGTCGAGAAGAGGAGGGGTGTGGGCAGAGGTGATGAGAGTGGATACAACCTGTATCGGATAGGATGGGCATAGATTACGATGAACATAGATGGGTTATGTGAGTGGCGTTCTAGATCATCCTGTTTTGCGTGCGTAGATCGACGATGCCATGATTTTTAGAAATGAGCGAGCATTATCAATATTTTGTCATTTAGCGACTAGATTAGTGCTCAAGGAGTTAGATCATAGAGAAATTAGAGAGAGGTAACTTATGTTGTTTATCCATGAATTTTGATAGAATTTGAACAAAACATTACATTTGTAGTATTCATGATTTATCAGGACTTGAAAAGCCACCAACTACTCTTCAGGCGGGTAGACTACAATACGGTCAATGTCCGCACCTTTGATATCCTTGCCGTTGTATAGGCCGCCAATAGTAATGGTGTTGTGGTCTCCCTTCTCCAAGTCAAGCATGAGCGGCGTGCTCAGAATAATCCCCTTGTGACTATCTCTTTGGTACAATGTTTGGAGCTCTTCAGTCTTGTTGTTGACAATGACGCTGGAGATGCGACGGAGCTGCCAAGTTCCATTGATACGATCAGGAGTGCCACCAGGTTGGTCGCCAAAGCCCATGTCGTCAGTGTTTTGATAATAGAATGATACCCACTGAGGTTTACCGCTGCCTTCAATGTTGTGGAAGATGACTTTGCTGTCGTTGCCATAGATGCCAGTCACAATAACTTTGTCGCTTGCGAATTTGGCTTCCTGGTGCCATGCGTTTCCAGTCGTGGTTGCATCCTTGTTATAGTAGGTAGTACCTTCGATAGGTGTAACTTCACCAGTTTTTACATCGAGGTCGTAGACATCATGCCACACAAGTTCAAGGGACTTTTCTTCCTCGTTGATTTCAAGTGGAAGCCAGATGTACCTGTTCGTTATCAGCACTCTACCATTCTCTATTCACAGCTTCCAAGTTTCTTACCTTGATTCCCACAGCGAGATGGAATCCCATTGGTCTCCCATGTAGATGTAGGTTGTCTTCTTGGTACCGTTGATACGGAGATTGAAGCCTGATTGGGAGTTGTACGTGCGCGTATTCAATGGCGCGATTATGAAGGGCTGCGACCAGGGACCAGAAAGAGAGTCTGCGCGGAATGCGACCACATCTTGGTAGAGTTAGTGTTTCTTGCACATTTCAACAACGACTTGCATCTTACTATTTGGTCGATACCCCGTTTTATGTGACATGAGGGCAAAGTAGCTCTGATCTGTTTGCACGATATTGGGAGCCTCCAGATCGTATTTATCGAAACGGTGGATAACCTTGTCGAGAGCAGTTATATTCTCATTGTAGGATGTGAGATACACGTCGCGTCCTTCGCGACGGTCGCCGTTGGAGTAAAGGGCGTATGCACGTCCATCTTTTTGGTCTACAAACATGCCAAAATCTTGCGACCAATTTCCAAGAGGTGCCGTAGCATCGACGAAAGTATAGGGTCCGGTGATGTTGTCGGAAACGGCAAAACCTTGGAGCAACTCGCCGTACGTCGAATTGTCGGCATGCCACCACATCTACAAAGTATTAGTTGAACTGCCGAGAGAACATGTGCCAATGCCGTACATGATACTTGCTGGTAGCCTTGCTATATACAACTTTTGGTCTCTGAATAATGTCCTTCTTCGAAATGTAGGGATGGTCTTCGATTGGGGTCAATGCCAAACCGTGGGGTTCCCATGTTGCAAGATCGTCGGAGCTGTAGACGCTCACACCACCACCTTCTTCTTGACCTTGAACTTTGTATTCACCGAACAAAAAGAATTTGCCGGTCTCAGGATCCACGGTCACACCGCCTGCATGCGCATTGACAAGTGAGCCATCTGTTGCTCTCCATCGCGCTCCTGGAACAATCCATTTGGCAGACGTAGTTGCAGAAACGAACACAAGACGGCAAAATAGCTTGCTGAACCCCATTTTGAAGTTATGGTGGGAAGACTTGGATAGGGACGGTGCTGAGGACAACGGTTTTGCTTGGACTTCATATAATAGCCGGCCAAAGTCCACAACTATTTCCCAGCCAAGCAATTGCGGGGGTAAATAGCCCGAGTCCACAACGACGTGAACCCTGGAAGATGTTGTGTGGGGCTCCGCACTTCTTCCGGCAAGGGATCATCGCATTTCTCCAGGCTTTAGCATTGCGCTATTACCACATTTCGGTATGGCTGACTGTGGTGTCGGAAAAACCAAGACGACAAGCCCTTTGCCCAGTGAGGGGACGCGAGAATAGCCAGGCGAGCCGCAGATAGTACCATTTCAAGCAATCGTTCCGTATGTAACCGGGTCATCGTTTCTTCGGGTATACGGGCCAAATAGTGTCGCTACAATCTTCTATGTAAAAAGCGATTAACATGACCCGGGGTAGCTCGAAGGTGGTATTTGCTTGCCAATTATTGACGTCATGTTTACAACCAATGACTTCCTTTGCTTGCATAACTGCATAGTCAAGAATTTGTACCGTTTTTGAGTATAGACTGTGAATAGCACTATATTGTTCACGTTTCTCATTCAAGTGCTATGTTGGTCTGGGAAAAAATATTGACTTTGACGTTCAGAGTGGATGCGCACATGCAACAAGCGAGCAACCATCTCTTCTCAAGCACAGGCCTCCATTTAGCAGTCGTGTGGCCGACATCAAGATATGGGGATCACGTGAAATCAACGCTCAAAGGCTGACACGGAACACCATAGGGGAGCAAAATAACAGTAACATTATTCATGTTGTAGATGGTAATTGATTGGCTGGCAAGTAAATACGTATGTACAAAGGATAAAATGTAGTCAGAAGAAAAGAAGCCGTAGGGGAGCAAGCCCCGGCATAGACCAAGCCACATCATACCCTGTCTAGAGTTCGTCGCACCGGGACTCCACAGAGCTTAGATACACATGGAGAACCATGGGTTGAATGCGACACACCTGCCGTAACGGCAAGTAGTGGGTCCAGTGTAACCCTTGCCACCGCAGCGTCCGAATAGCGAGACACTGTCACTGTTACCGTGGCCACTGCCGTAGCTGCCGTCGTAGTTTCCGCTGCTCCTGATGGATTGTTAACTATGCAAACGATATGAAGATTGCGGAGATGTCTTACTGAGCTGGGGTGGCAATGGCGGAGGTCTTGGTGATGAGAGTGGAAACGCTCAAGGTAGGAAAGGGCACTGTGACGTTGGCGACTGGGGTGCTGCTTGTTGTGGCAGTGGAAACAGTCAAGGTGGGGAGAGGCACTGTGGCGTTGTAGACTGGGGTGTTGCTTGCTGTGACAGTGGCAGTTGGTGCCTCAGCAGCATCACACTCTGGGAGTTTCTCAAGCTTGCCTTGGGGACCGTTGCAGCTTTGCTTAGTATTGAGCCTCTGGCTCTTGCCGTTACCTTTGTCAACGCCCTGGTAGTCTGCGCAAACCTCCTTGGTCTGTCCACAAGAGCCGCTGATGGTCGCACTGTCACCAAAGTTGGGATTGATTCCAATCAAGTCAGAGGTCAATCCAAAGGCCTTGACGTTCTCGACAATGACTTTGCGGGGAGACTTCTTGCTGTTGTTGGTGCAGTCACCGCATGAGCGGTAGAGTTTACCAGCATTGACAATGGTGTAGTCGCGGATTGTCACAGTTCCAGGGCCGCTACAATTATGTTAGCGGGGTTCCTATCTGCACTAGTAAAAGAGAACCTACTTGTGCTGAACAACCTTGTCAATAGCATTGGTTGCTCCACCACCGACAATAAGAGCGTCACCAGTGCCGAGGACGGAAATGGCATCTTCGCAGACGTCACGGAACCAGACGTTGGTCAGCGTGCAAGAGCCCAAGCAGTGGACACCCTCGAGCGCATCGGTGCCGATGATAACATTGGAGATGGAGGCGCCGTCTTGCAGAACGAAGACGGCATTCTGGCTGCCAGTGTCATCGTCCGTGTCACACTTGTGACCACGGTCAAACTCTTTGTTTCCGAAGTCAACGGAACCTGTGATGACGCTAGCTTCTGGCAGCGCAATGACTTCGCCGATACGAGTGGGAATGTCCAGAATATGCGCAGCTGCCATGTTGGCGACGAGCGAGAAAAGAGCGACTTGAGAGATCATGTTTAAAAAAAAAGGCAAGTTACCAATCAAAGCGATTTCGAGAAAAGGTGCGATGGATTAGAGGAATTGGATCGTGTTTCCAGATTAGGCACACGATTAGAAGTGAAAATGAAAACAGTGCAACACGATAACATAGGAAGGGGTGGGAAGCTTGCTGTCTTTAATGGATACATGCCTAGTTCTCTATGCATAAGCGCTCGGTTTGCGAACATATGTGGATACCAAGATAAGCGGGTGGTGGAGTATGCGAAATTACCGCAGATGGACTTGAGTGTCCAAGGCCAAGACTACGCCGCCGCAGGAGTGGGGGCACTTTTTCTGCATGGGCGGATCGTTCGAGAAAAACGTGCGATGGTTACTATTGTAGGATAAGTGGTTGGCAGCGGGTAGGACTAGGCCTTATGTGGTCGAGTGGCTTTCCCTGTCTACAACACATTTTGAAAGTCTACATAGTCACGGAATAATTAGTAAATGTCCTTGTGGTAGGAACTGTTTTTTCAAATATTCCAAAGAACACTCTTTGTGAACAGTAGGGCAAAGCCGTTCAAGTGACTGGGTTTTGCCATGACTGCAAACGGCAGGACAAAACATCCTGTCCGCCACAGATCAGTCCCAAATTTGTCGTTGGATCTCAAAGGATTCCTTGGCTTCAATTTGACATAGACTTGGCATCTCGGCCAAACTTTTAGGCCTCGTTTCCGAGTACGGGCGGAGAGCTACGAAAACCACGGTCCCCGGAAGGGTCACTACACCGAAAAATCTCTTACTGACTATTGCCAATTAATGAAGAGATGTCATTTCTTCCAAGATCACATCTCATTTAGCACGCTCCCGGACAGACAGCTGCAGGTCTAAGAATGCGGTCTCCTTATATGCGTACATACTTGCATGCCAATCCGCGTAATCGTCGATTAACGTTTGCCACGGTGCAAAGTGCTTACGCGCCGGGGAGTGAGACGTCACATCATGTTTGGAACTATTTCTGCAGGCTATGGCATGTCGAAGCCAACGGACGAACGAAGACGCCCCTAATGGGATGCCGACGAGGGAGTGATGTGCAATAAAATGTGTAGAATAGGTAATGTAGACCCCGGTGTGATTCTTGTCCTGTGCCGAATCCGTCATGAGAATCGTCTCGGCTTTCCCAGTAGGCCTCGAACTGGCGGTCGCGGGCGAGGGTGCGGACATGCGGCGGAGCACGCACAGACGCTCGAAGAGAAGAACATTTCAGCGGGTCGGAGTCTTGGCGCCTGGAATAATTTCCAGCAGTTTCAAGTCGACACCAGTGAACCGTCAAGGCAGACACAGACCTCGACGCCGCACCAACATGTCATCGATGCGAAATGCCGTTCAGCGGCGCAATCACAAAGAGCGCGCGCAGCCCCTCGAGCGCGAGAAATGGGGTCTGCTCGAAAAGCGCAAAGACTACAAGCTGCGCGCCGCCGACCACCGAGAGAAGAAGGCCAAGCTCAAGATCTTGAGCCAGAAGGCTCGCGACCGCAATCCCGATGAGTTCTCATTCAAGATGATGTCGTCCCAGGTGGACAAGAATGGTCGCAAAGTGGCAGACCGGGGCAACAAGGCCTTGAGCGTCGACGTGGTCAAGCTGCTGAAAACTCAGGACGCGGGCTACATCCGCACCATGCTCCAGGTCACCCGGAAAGAGCGCGAGGAACTAGAGAAGAAGCTGGTCATGGAGGAGCAGGGCGAGGTCCGGGCTATGAAGGACGGAGAAGAGGCAAAGCATGGCAAACATAGGGTCTTTGTGGAGAATGAGGAGGAGCAGGAAGAATTCGATCCGGATGCATGGTTTGGGCGTGGAGAAAAGATTCCAAGCCGAGTAGATTCACCAACATTTGGCGATCTCCAAGACGAATCGGAGGAGGACGAGGAGCAAACTATACAGCGGCCCAAGACACTGTCCAAGAAGCAGGCAGAGGCAGAGGAGCAGGCGCGGCGAGAAGCCAGGAAGTTCCGCAAAGACAGGGAGCGTGCGCTGGAAAGGACAGCCTCGAAACTGCAAGGGATCAAGAAACGAGAACGTGAATTGATGGCGGCAGAAGAGGAGCTGGAGCTGCAGCGCGCAAAAATGAATAACACAGTGGGAGGAGTCAACAAGAACGGCGTCAAGTTCAAGGTCCGCGAGCGCAAGCGTTGAAGACATTGCGATTATTTGGAAACAAGAAAAACAATCAAAATCAAAACTATAGTCTCGCCGGCATCCTCATTGCGCCGTCCAACCGCAGCACCGTTCCATTCAACATGTCATTCCCAATGCATTCCACCACCAATCTGGCAAACTCGTCCGGTTGTCCTGGCCTCTTTGGGAACTCCATGCTGTTCTCCAGACTCTTCCTGACCTTGTCGCTCATCATGCGCGTCATGGCGCTGTCAAACATGCTGGGCGCTATCGTCACGGCTCGGATACCGTACCTTGAGAGATCGCGGGCGAGGGGGAGGGTCAGAGATGCGACTGCTCCCTTGGAGGCTGCGTATGCAACCTGGCCCATTTGGCCGTCGAAGGCAGCGGAGGAGGCAATCATGATGATGACACCGCGGGCGCCGTCGGGGCCTGAAGAAGGCGCAGTGGTCATGTGTGGTAGTGTCTGACGGATCAGATCCAGCGTTCCTCGCAGGTTGATGTTTAGTACGAAATCAATGCTCTCAAGGCTCAACGGCTCATTCTTCTTGTCGATGATTAATCCTGGCATTCCCACACCTGCGCCAGCGACTACGCCTCCAATGTGCTTTCCTGTTTCCTTGACCCAAGCCACTGTCCCTTGTACTGCTGCGGCAATGGCCTGGGTATCCGAGACGTCGGTTTCGAAGAACTTTGCGCGAGAGCCGAGTTCAGAGGCAACTTTTGCACCGTTGTCGGCATTGAGATCGAGTAGTGAGACGTATGCGCCTTGTTGATGGAGTGCGCGTGCTGTTGCCAGGCCGAGGCCAGACACGCCGCCGCTTATGACGAATGTTCGGTCTGCGATCTTCATCTTGTGTTGTTTGACTGTTTTGCGAATGTGTACAGTGTATGACAGAGAAGTGTAGTGAGGCAAGGTAATGACTATCAAAGAGAATATGACATGCGTCGAACGTAGTGTTGCTTTGTGTATGTGGATGTACGTGAGAGGTCTCGTACCGCATGTGAACTGTTTCCCTAGCGGCACTACCGTGTGCCTCGGTTCATCAGTCTCCCCCCATCGGCGCTAAACGTGCCCAAAACACCGACACCAGCATGCTCCACTCCGTATCCGCAATTGCAATGCCTGCTCCGAATCATATCAATCTCGACTTTGGCATCACGGTATTGCGGAGTGACCACCATTCAAGTCCTGAAACTCTCAGCACCCAATTCCCCCCACGACGGCTGCTGCAGCACATACCATATTGACCACACACTCGAATACGATACACGCATATCCCCCCCACCACGCTCGCTTTCCACCTACCACCATCATCAAGGTGACACTGCAATCTAGAAATACATAGAGAGCGACAAGTCACTCCACCCAGCGCCCCCTCCGCGCACCCCTCCCCTCCCACCACCAGACGCAAAAATGACGGACCGCATGATAATCGGCAACAACCCGCTGCCCAGCAACCCGACGCCGCTGTCCGCCCCGCAAGAACAACAAGTGCGCGACCTGTACTACAAAAACGTGCGAGCCAAATGCGCCCCCGAAATCGAAACATTTGCCTCGTGCGCCCTCGGCCGCACTTTCACCATGATCTATGCGTGTCGCGATGCGCGCCTCGCTATGAATAGTTGTATGCTGCAGTATCAGAATCAGGATGAGCTGGATAAGGCGCGGCAGGAGTGGTTTGCGCTTGCTGGGGAAAGGAAAAAGGTAATTAATATTTTCTTTCCTCATATTTACATGTATAGATTGTCCTCCACATTCTTTTCCATGCTCACGTGTGGAAACTTGGGGGGGGAGAGAATTAGAGGGTTCGGGATATTTTGTGCTGACGATTACCAGGCGAGAGAAGAACATCAGAGGAAGCTTGAGGAGGCGCGGTCGAAGCATAAGGAGTGGTGGAATTTGGATGAGCAGGGGAGGACGGTGGGGAAGAGGGCGGAGCAGGTGAATGAGGCTGGCCTCGCGAGACGTGAGGAGAATCGTGTGGATGATCGGGGTGTTACGAGGGGTGGGATATATAGAGGGACGTGAAAGGGTTTTGGATATGGAGTGGAAGGGGAAAGAAGAAGAAAAACTCACATTACCCTTTTTCCTTGTACAGGAACAGGACAAAACCCACTTTGTATGATATTGTAACATCATCTTGGAAATTATCCATATATTTCTTCTTTTTTTTTCTTGCAAAATAATGATCCCATGTAGAAACCATGCAGGACTGAGCCATTTCAAGCTCTGGTATATGTAATGTAGAAAGACCAGGTCCGTACCTCTCTCTCACACTCAACGCCATGAAATGCTAAAAGATCCACTGAACGCCTTCTTTTCACTCTTCCCACGATCAACCCCCACCACCAATCTTTCCACCTCGAACAACAATTAGCTCAGGAAAATCACCCGTTGTTCTCCTGGTTGATCCCCATGGCCTCCTCAAACTCATCATCATCCTGCTCCTCATCCTCCATACCACCCATAGTCGTATCTCCCGCTTCACCCCCAGCGTTTCCATTAACACCGCCCACAGGACCCCCGAAGCCTGCTCCACTAGCACCCACATCATCATCCATATCGACATCCTCGTTGGTCTCCTCAAGCTCCTCTTCCCACGCGCCCTTGACATCCCACCCCACGCCCGTAAAGCAGTACCGCTCGGGCGGCAGGCGAATCCCAAACTCGCGGTCTACACGGGGCAACGCAATGCGATTCCGCTCGAGCGCCACCTCGCTCATGAATTCCTTGCCCAGCGTGCCTTGGAAGGTGCCTGCAGCCCGCGCTCCAACTGCCGTGCGCAGCGCATTCAGCGACACGCCGTCTTCGCCCGACTCGGCGTTGGGGCCGCTGCGTTTCTTCGACGCTGATGTCGTGGGTAGAGGTGGCTCGTATGATAACGCGTCGGAGAGGATGGATGAGGTGTATCGATAGGCAAAGTCGAGGAGCTGTAGCGGTACGCGCTCCGTGTAGGCATGTACGCCCATGTTGGCTAAAATCAGATGGATGAGGCGTGCGTCGCGGGGTCGCTTGCTGGTTCCATTATCCTGGAGCGAGCTGGATGGAAAGGCGGCATTCATGCTGGCCGCTGGGTTTGCTGACGCGCCATTGGATGCTTGCGACGGTTGCGATGCAGGTGGTGGCTGTGTGGGTGGGCTGAGTGTGGGTGCGTTTGCGGTAGCTGGTGGGGTAGAAATGCCATTAGGCACATTTTCTGCGGCTGGCGAAGCCATAGTACCCGTGATGTAAGGGGGAGACGGGGAGCTGGGTTGGGTTGTCGGTTGGTCGTCTGAGGTCAAGGTGAAGTTGCCCAAGTCGCGCCGTGCTTGGCATGCAGCATGCAGAATCCGGGGAAGAACGACACGCCAGTGAAACACACGAATGAACAAACGAATGAACAACGAAGTCATCTCATAATCTTACAAAGCGATACGAATTTCATTTCTTTTTTCAAAACCATCAGCGTTTTGCTAAACTTATATATCAAGCAAGTAATACAAGCTATGCCTTGATATTCTCCTGAGCCATATCCTCCTCGTCACCAGTAGCCTCACTAGCAATGCTCTCATGCAAGCTTGGGGTCTTGTCCTTCTTGCCAATACGCTTAATAGAGCCCCACATACTCGCCTTGTCTTTTGAAGTACCAATGCTTGGGCTATTTCCTACGCTGTCTGCGCTTTTACCCAACCCAAAGAAGCCGCTAGAGCCTTCCTCTTCGACTTCATCTGGAGTTCCGGGAACATCACCAGCCTTGCTCTTAGAAAAGAGGCCGCTCTTCTTTCCAAAGGTAAGAAATTGGTTAGTGCTGCCTTTGCGCGTCAGTTTCTGCATAAACGACTCTTTGCCTATGGAGCCTGCAGCGTCCGATGCAGCGTAAGAAATGCTATGTTCCAGTGACTCGCGTGGAGACGACTCTGATGCATCGGCGGTGGAGATGGATGGTGTGTCTCGGGACATGCGAGAATCAAGGTAGGGTGAGGTTGCTTCTCGCGAGTCGCCAGCTTCGGACGGCGTATGTTTGTCTTTGCGTGATGCCTTTTCTGCCTTGTCCGCCTTGGCCTTCTTCTCCTTTTCTTCCTTCTTTTCTGCTTTTTCTGCCTTCTTGGCCTCCTTCTCAGCGGCCTTTTCTGCAGCACGCTTAGCTTTCTCGGCTCTATCTTCCTCCGTCTTCTTGCCCAACTGGAACATGGTGAAACTAGCAGCCGCTGGGTTCAGCTGTTTGGGTGGAGTTGGCGGAATAGGTGGCAGGGACGAGGCCGACATCTGACCGGGCATGTGCGACGCAGACGACTGCGGTCGGGTGCCAATTGGTGCTTGGGTAGGTGACCGGGTATTTGAAGGAAAGTCGAGGACATCGTCGTGCATGACGTCCTCATTGATCAAGCTGGCGTTGGCTGTGTGTTGGATTGATGGCCGCCTAGACCCCAATCGGGACCACGAAGCAGTATTGGTGTTGTTGACACTCCAGTCGACTCCGAGAGGGCTAGACCTGGCACCGAACGCGTCCACATTCCAACCAAAGCGCGTCTGACTCTCTGTCGAGGGCCGTGGCAGTGCCGTGCCTTCTCCAGAATTCGTGGACCCCTGGCGAGGTGATTCTGGCCGCTGTTGCATTCCCAGCATGGAGCGGAGCCATGGATCGTCTCCTTTGGCACTACCAAACATATTAAATGGGCGCTTGCGAGTAGCTACATGCTTGGGACTGCTCGAAGACTCTATGGGTTGCGTCTTGGTGCGTATGAATGCATCGTACCACGAACCTTCTGTGAGACTACCACGGCGGCGTGGAGCGCCGAGGCCATCCAGACCATGCTCCTGACGTGGCAGAGATTGACTCTGGGATGGTTTGAGGGATCCCAAAGCCGGGCCGTCGTCCGAGAATGTCTTGCCGCGTACTCGATTGAGGCCAAAGAGTCCGCCGAATCGACTGGCCTGAGGGTTAGTTTGGAACGAGCTCGAGGTTGAGTGGATAGATCGTCTGTCGCTATCCATGTTGTTGTCGTTGCTCGACTGCATCTGCAGATCGCCGGCACTATCTCTGGGACTTGCAAATCCAGTGGGGGATTGAGTCCGTGGTGAGGCTGGCAAGCTCGAGTTTTGTGTGTGGTGCATTGTGCCAGGCGCGCCCAAGCCGGGTAGAACGTTTGTCATGTTTGGGGAAGGGTTGAGAGAAGGTGCTTGTGGTGGGCCCGGGTCATCATCGTCTTCGTCTTCTGTCAAACCCAAGTCGTCTCCAAACAGACCAGCTGGAAGCAAAGAACCAGCCGTGGGACTCATTGGGGCTCCTCCAGTCAGGCTCTCCATATCGGTTTGCGAGAAGGATGTGCTATATGTACGCGGAGGCAGTGCCATGCCGTTTACTGGGTTGAAGTAGGGAGTTGGATTTGCGAATGACGGGGAGGCGGTGGTTGGGATGCTGTTGAAAGGGGCCGAAGAAGTGTGCACAAAGCCTCCGGTGGCAGCAGAAAGTAGGCCTTCGCGCATGCTAAGTGGTCGTGCTCGCTGGCTGTTCCTCCTCACTGGTACTGGTCCTGGTCCCATATCCGGAACAGGTGGTCCTGAGAAGAGCTGGGGTTGACTTAAACGACGTTGCTGCATGTACCCGAGTCTGTTGATCGCATCTTGGTGAGCTCTCTCTGCTTCTGCATATAGGGCCCAGGCCTGGGCATACTGCTGTTGCAGCAAGCCAAGAGTCATTTTCCATCGATTGTCCTCTTCCTTTTCTGCATGATCGGGCCCGTCTGTCGCTTCTGCACCCTCCTGACCAGCCTCGAGCTTCTTTCTCTCCTCCTCGAGCGCCTTGATGTGGATTCCTTTTTCGCGAATGGCGTCCTCCAAGACCTTGTTGGCTTGGGTCTCCTCAGCGTATTTGTCCTTGAGTTCCTGGATGCGCTTTTCTGACTCCGCTTCGTACTCGGCCTGCTCCTGTTTGATTTTCTCTGCAGTTTCACGAAACTCAACCGCTTCGCGAGTCCATTTGGCTACATCGTCCTTAAGCTTCTTCCTCTCTGCTTCTTTTTGGCGGAAAATCTTTTCTTGATGAGCGCGCTTGCCTTGGGCTGTCGCGTTCTGGCGCTCGAGATTGGCCACTTCCTTGCGCAAATCGCGACTGGCATCCTCTTTTTCCTTAAGCGCAGCCTTTTTCTCGTCGCGCTTGTCGGCGAGAATGGCTTTTTGAGTGACAAATTCCTGGTCCTCGTCCTGCATCTGACGCTCCACGTCATCGAGTTCGCGTCGGAGGGCGTCGAGCTTTTCGGTCAATTGGCGGATAGAATCCGAACCTTCTGATTCTTGGGCATTGCGAGGCTGATCTTGCGACGCAGGTGAGGCCCTCCTGCCGACATCTGGGCGGCGCAAGCGAGAGGTGCTGTTGCTGTGTTCGCGGGTCATGGGAGGGGCAGCGACGGCGGTGACGACGTCTGCGAGGGTCTTGTTGGGGCGGATAATCGGGGTCGGAGTGTAGTCATTGTCATCGGAAGGGGGTACGGCATCCTTGGGCGGGTGGGGCGCGTAGTAGTCGTCCGAGTCGGCGGGGAGGGTACGGAAGCGGATGGGGACACTGGGGGCCTGGAAGCTGGACGAGTTGAGGGTGACGATGCGGATGGTGTAGTGGCAATCGGGCACGAGATTTTCGATAGTAATGGAGGATTCCTGGGGTGAGATATCGCCGACTGGGGAGGGCGTGGGTTAGAAGGGTGGGTTACGAGTGGGGCAAAGGGCAACGACGTACTGTCTATGCCGTTGATACGAATGACATATTTGAGGACCGAGGGCCGCTGGTCGGGGGGCTTCCAGTGCAGCAGGGCACCATCAGCCTTGATGCCAGCGAGGGAGACGATGGGGGCGACGGGGACTTCGAGTCCGAGGACGTGGATCAGCTTGTCGACGGGCTGGGTGAGGACTTGGTATGCGCGGAAGGCAACCCTGGGCGCGAGGTCAACACGAGCGCGTCGGAGAGGGAGTGGCCAAGTGGGTGACGAGGCACTTGTTTATTCAGTCATTGATTGATTGCATGCATACCAGAACAGGGCCAAGACGACGCAGGTGGTTCGGAGCCATCCAGACGACGAGAACAAGAGGGCTTCCATGTTGTAGTGGGCGACGTCAGGCGGCCAGTGCAGGGCGGCCGCAGGGTCGGAGAACATGATGGCGTGGGCGGGGACGGCGGCGGGGGGGATGTTGCTTGTCGGGACCCAGAGTCGCCGCCTGGGGAAGAGAAAAACGAGCGATGATGGGGGTGGTTTGTCTGTCTGGGATGGGAGAGTGAACTGGCATAATAGTATGGAATATGGCCGAGTGCGGCCGGGGCGACAAGCATTTGGTGCTCGTCTTGGCGTGTCGACAAGCCGCCGCTGCCCTGCAGCCCGGTGGTGCGAGTGTTTGGCTGTGCACGTGAGTAGTGTACTATGCAGTACTACTACTACAAGACATTGACGTGCTAGGTATGTGTATATCTACAGCACGTAGTAGTATATCACGGGACTTTTTTTTTCTCATAGCACCCCTTAGAATACAAGATGCCAAGCCAGGGCTATTCGCTCTGATAGTGCACGTGGTCGCCCAGTGACGGCTCCCAGCACCCACGCACCCACGCACCCTAAGCTTCTCCATGCTCCAATCCCATCCCATCTCATCCCATCCAAGGCCCATGTCCTCGTGGGTGCATGTGCACCATGACAGCCATTACGACATCTGGCCATGCAAGATGCAACATGTCCATGGGCACGCCATGGCCTTTGCCATTGCCATTGCCCACCTGATGGCCGTGGGGCCGGTGCTGACGTCGCAAAGCCGCCGACTGCCCGTGACATGACGGTATACGGCCATATCGACTCGCACGAGCGCACTGTCTGCCCGCTCCCCAATCTATCGCTCCACGCTCGGTCGGCCTCCCTTCCAAGTCGCTGCTGTCTGCCTCTGCTGCGGCTCCATCGCCCTGCTCGTCCATGCGCCAGTCGTGTGGCATGTGAAAGCACGCGGCCTCGGGTCATTTGCATCATTCCACCTCCTCTGTAAAACCCATCTGACGTACATTCCCTGACACTTGCTGCCTCCCACGCCCACCACTACCCCCCTCCCGGCGCAAACAGGGCCCTGCTGCACCCTCTCCCCCTCACACAACCCTCGCACCCCTACCCCCATCCACCATGAACTACGTCCGGTCCATCACCGGCAGCGTCTCAAAGGGCTGGAACTCGATCAATCCCGCTACCCTCAGCGGCGCCATCGACACCATCGTCGTCGAGCACGAAGATGGCACCCTCGCATGTTCGCCCTTCCACGTTCGCTTCGGCAAGTACCAGATCTTGCGCCCTTCAGACAAGAAGGTCGAGTTCCGCGTCAATGGCGAGCTGCAGGACTACTCGATGAAGCTCGGCGAGGGCGGCGAGGCCTTTTTTGTCTTTGAGACTTCGCGCAGTATCCCCGCAGAGATGCAGACGTCGCCCATTGCCTCGCCCGCCGCCAGCCCCGACCAGAAGCCCATCGAGCCGTCCTCGGACCGCCCCTTTGACGAGCCTGAACCCCTTGATCTCGACGAGACGGCCATCGCACGGAGAAGAGGGCGCATGTCCATGTCGGTGCCCCCTGCCGACTACCTGCACGCAGACACCGACTACGCTCGCCCAAAGTCGGGAGACTGGTCTGGCTTCCAGATGCACAGGGCTAGCACAGACGTGACGGTGCCTTCGGTCAAGGACAGTTTTAGCAAAGCCTTTGACGAATCCCAACCACACGAGAGGGGGCCGCTGCAGATTAGCAAGGAAGACGCGACTGCATGGAATAGATCTACGCGCTCAACAAGCCCCCCGCCAGTGTCGCCCAGCGAAGCCCTTGCCCGCGCCATCAAGCTGTCCAAGAAGCTCTTCACTTCAAACATTCCCAACAAGGTCACCGAGACTGGCGATTTGGAGCTTGACATGACGGGCTACAAGAGCAGCGAAGAGGACGCATTGCGTGCAGAGGTCATAGCCAGGCGCATCCTCTCCGACGAGCTTGCAGGCGACTATGACATTGGTGCCCTCATTGGCGCCGACGAAAACGGAAACCTGTGGATCTACAGCAGTGAGGAGGCTAAAGCTGCCGCCATGGCAAAGACATCCGTCAACGTCTTGAACGAGAGTGCCCTCCGCTCAAGTGATGCCCTGTCCGACCCTGGCTACCAGAGCGACAGCGGTCGCAGTGATGACACGGCCCAGTTTCCCCAGATTCGCAGGGATTCGGATAGCGCCCTCGGCATGTCTGCGCCACACTCGCCCGAGTCGCGCAAGAATGAGACCAAGACATATGCGAAGACGCTGCGCCTGACCAGTGACCAACTCAAAGCCCTCAATTTGAAGCCGGGTGCAAACACCATGAGCTTCACAGTGAATAGATCAAAGTGTGAGGCTTACATGTTTTACTGGAAGCACGATGTGCCCATCGTCATCTCCGACATTGACGGAACGATTACAAAGTCGGATGCTCTTGGCCATGTGCTCAACATGATTGGCCGTGACTGGACTCACCAGGGAGTTGCCAAACTCTACACAGACATTGTAAACAATGGCTACAACATCTTCTACCTGACGAGTCGCTCCGTCGGACAAGCCGATACAACAAGAGCCTACCTCAATGGCGTCGTGCAAGACAATTATCGTCTGCCAAAGGGCCCTGTCATCATGAGTCCAGATCGCACAATCGCTGCACTGCGCAGAGAAATCTATTTGCGAAAACCAGAAGTCTTCAAAATGGCCTGCCTCCGAGACATTATGCAATTGTTCAACAAACCCCCAGGCCAAACCCCCTTCTATGCGGGATTCGGCAACCGATTTACCGATGCTCTGTCCTATCGTTCCGTCAACATCCCATCCACACGCATCTTCACCATCAACTCCAATGCCGAAGTCAGTCTCGATGTCTTATCGCTAAATTCTTACAAGACTGGGTATGCCAGTATGCGAGAGATTGTCGATCACTTCTTTCCCCCAGTCGGACTGCTTGTTCCAGCGGGAGGCGAAGCCTACACCGACTTCAACTACTGGCGCGATCCACCTCTCGACATTGCCGATTTCACCGACAGCGAAGACGAAGACGATGATGTTGACACGGAAGCGGCTAGCATCCGCAGCGAAGATGAAAGGTCGGACATTGGCGAGGATCTCGAAGGGAGCTACATGTCACGGGACTCGCTCGACGAAACAGGCATGGGTGACTCAATCATGGAGAGTGTTGAAGGTGGAGACTATGCCGAAGGAGAGGAGTATCTGGAGGACGGCCATTACACCGACGATGACGAAGGCACCACTCTGACACACGGAGCGGGTGGTGATGAAGGAGATGTTGTAGATGAGGTGGCATCGTTGCAGGTCAGGGACTCGACACCTACTCCACGAGCCTTTTCGTAAAGGCAAAGTTTATTTTCTGTCTTGTTTGCATAGCATGGCATCGTTTTGGCGTTGGGAATGGAGACCACTATAACTCACCATCGAGTGATGAATGCCTCATAGCATGTTTGTTAGTTTCAACACTGTCTATAATTTTAATTCTGAGCATCATGATGACTGGCCCAACAACGCGTATGCTTACTTGTCTTTCAAAAAGAAAAACCATGACATTTAACTCAGCAGTACGTGAGTAAGAGGGTAGAAGATCAATTTTTTTTGGAAATGTTGAAATTCAGCTTCTTAAATGTGGGTTATATTCGACGCAACAAGATTCAACCGACTCTAGTGCCCTCTTCCTCTAGTTCAAACTCTTCTTCAATTGTGGGCAACACCTCATATCTACCCGTCTTGCCCATTCTCTTAAAGCACCTATCCGTATGCAGCAAATGGCCTCGCTTGCGCCGTACGAAACCCGCAAAACACGCCGCACTCGATACAATGGCGCCAGCGCTGATGAAGACGGGAATTTTGAATTGCTGCGGCCGGTAAAAAACCATTGTCGTGGCAAAGGAAACCAGCTCGAACAGATTTTGTAGCGACATTTCGACGGCGGAGAAGGACCCCCGTGTGGCTTCTGGCGCATCTTCTTGCACCAGATACTGCACACTGAGATCGAATCCCCACAACCCCAGGCGGGAGAATGCCACGCCGAGGACCAGGACTCCACCAGCGAGCATGGGCTTGTTGTCTAACCAGAGAAACAGGCCAACGGCCAGCGCGATCGAAATCAGTTGCTCGTTGATGAACCACAGGCCGGCGCGCACAGCGCTGATGCGGCGCATCAGCCAGGGGGCGACGACCGTGGCGCACAGCTCCAACATGACGGAGCCAAGGCGCATGAGCGAAACGTGGGTACTGGTAAATCCGAGTGATAGTAGGTATGTGGTCATTTGCGACGCGAAGCTCAGGACGGTCAGGTAGAGGAGGGAGAGCGAAAAGGACGCCAAAAAGGCCGGGTTTTGGATATAATTCTTCCACGGCCGCAGGTGGGATGCCACCATGGTTTTAATAACGGGCTGCGTCTGAAGATGCGGGGCTGACCCGGAAGTATTATTGCCATGCTGATGGGATGACTGTCGCATTGGCGTGTCTGCTGTTTCAGAATCACCCTCATGGTTCGGCGGCGGCGGCGACGGCGCTTTTCCGAGCGCGAGGCCTGGCACCGCTGCGTAGACGGAGGCAATGGCAAAATACTCCACCACGACACTGATGGCGTTTTGCAAAAATACAATCCAAATGGCCAGTCTGGTCGAGAAGTAGCCTTCAACAAGTCCAATGCCGACGGGCGCAATGAGCTTGCACACGAGATCAATCCGTCGCATCGTGCTGTTCAGGTCCTGCCGGTCGATGCTCAGGCTCTCAGACACCACAATGATCCAGTCCCGCTCCACGGAAATAGTGTTTGCAATGAAAGCCAGCTTCTCGACACACGCTAGCATGACACTCCCGACAAACAAGGCATATGTCATAAATCCCTTCTCTTTCCCATGGCCGCCAGCAACCATCAAGACCAGGATGAGGCATGACGCGGCGACTGACAGTCTCTGCCAGACGATGCTGTGTCTTACGACATCGAGTCGATTTCTGCAGTCGACCTGATGTCCTATCCAGGACCCGAGGACCGCGGCAGCTCCAGCCCGGAAAAGCGCATAGCAGGACGCGAAGAAGAGGGTTCCGGGGAAAATGGCGGCGAGGAAAATCACCGCGCCAAACTCAAACGTGCGTGCGTTCCATGTCGAGAGTGTATGTGAGACGTAGAGGCGCCACAGCAGCCGTTGCGCATTACCATCTTGACATCCTGTGTCGCTGGGGGCGGCTTCTGGCGCGGGGTAGGCTCTGTGTGGCGAAGACGATGGCGATGGCGACGGGCTCTTCATCATGTTAGATGTGCAGTTGCCGTTACACGAACGACCCGGTGATTGTGTATCACGGTAGGACAAGGACCGGTCACATTCTTTCCCTTTAGTCTACGGCCAGCAAAGAAGAAAGATACGCGAGGGAGAAGGAAAGAAAAAAGACCACGCGTGATGGTCATGAGACGGGGGTGTAGGTGGCTGGCTGGAAATACGGACGCCTGGGCTTTCCGAAGTCGCCCCCTCTCTCTCTCCCGTCTCTCCGTCTCTCTTTCTCTTCGCGGATTAATTAATTCAGCCAGGCGAAATTTTTCCCCACGTTGAATCCACTTGGACCCTTGCAATACTTTGGGGATCTACTTGCGGCTACCGCTCCCGTTTCACATGATCAAAAAGGGTCCATTTTACTATTCCTTTTTCGGCAATTCCCAGTACGACCACGTGCGGCACGCGCAGGTACCCAGTCCCGTTTTTTTTTCTCTCTCTCCCCCCCTTGTCGAATCCTCCGATAACGCAAGTCGATTCATGAAATTTCTCCGCACAAAGATCTACCTGTAGCGGACGCTTATCTTGACGTGGGTAACGGTTTTTGAAACGGCCGGTAAACTAGTTGCTCGCTATCGAAGTAAATTGATTTGCTCCCCCCTTTAGCGACAATGATTTTATACTCTCCACCCGTCAAGCCCCCAATGTCTGTGCGTTTTTGTGCAATGTACTTAAAGTGCGTTTGGAACAGAATTCAAAAGGCCTTATTTCCCCGGACCGTGGGACTGTGAAATTTATTAGAATTCTCCAGTGTACCTATTGACTTTGATCAATCTTCGGATCGCCTACCACGAAAGCGCTCGCACACCCATACGACCACGCACCGATTTCATGAATTTGACCAAACCAATCATATTACTCCAACGACATTCGAGATTCAATTGAGAACTGGCTATGGATTTGGATCATCTAAATCAAAGCCGCTCGTTCTGCTGGCCTCGTCTAGAAAAAAAGGTACCGTATACTCCCCAGGAGCAGATTATCAGGTCACGTGATCAAACATGGTTTCGCTCGTTCCTGTCACACATGTCGTGTAGTATACTCGAATAATCAACGTCAAAATTACCAAAGAGTCCATAGTTTAATGCGCAAATCACATAACATGAGTCTTACACGGGCGCTCTGGTTAGACCCTATTTATCTCACTGAGCACCGAAAACATCATTCCCTCTGGGGAAGACCATACTACAAGCCCTACCCATATACCTCTGCATCTGTGCTGCCTCAAGTATCCTCGTGTACGCCTGGCCCGAATTTTGTAAAAACACATCTCTTCCGTCCATCACCTTCTGCACTCAACACTGCATTGTGTAGTCCATGTAGACAGTGGATCAGCGTTGTGCGCCCCAAGCCGCGCATGGCATACTGCAAAAACATAGCGAAGATGGGCTCGCAAGCTATATTCAAGCTGTTGAAGCATCGAGTGAGGAAATGGATTCCGCAGCTCATTTCCTGTCAGCCCTCCTGGCCCAGCGTAGTCGTTGGCAAGCTCCCCTTCGGGCTCTGTCTGTTTGAGACGATCAGATAGACGAGCCAAAAGGTGCTGGATGCGATGGAGCCCACTGAGGACCATGCGAGCTGCCATCATATCGGCTTTGGTATCTTCATCTTCTACATCTAGTGCGCTTCGCTGATAGTCGTTCGTGGTGTATAGGTCGCCGGCTCGCTGTGCATTCTTGAGACACTCACGGCGCATTGCTTCGAGATAGGAAGACATGACTTTCGAGGTGCACAGTCCGACAACGAATAGCACATAGATATCTTGGCTACACTCGCACTCGAGAATGCTATTCATCGCTTCCGACATACTCTCATTGCATGCCATGATATTGTTCAATGATTCGCCTTGCAGCTGGTTGCGTTCGTATCTGCTGCCAAAAGAAAAGAATAATTCTGGGAGTAGTCGAGAGATGACGGCAGTACAGTTTTTGTTGCATATCGGCTTGGCTGGGGATATATCGTCAGGCTCGTAGCCAGTCGAGTGGGCGTCTCCCGCAGTGCTTGGCCATGCCAACGGCAATGCAAGAAACTCAGGGGCTAGGTCGACAGGAATTGAACTTCTACCTGAACTGTCCAAATGAAGAAATTCATCGTTCAAGGTTGTCAAGTCCTGCGACATGTGTAGGGCAAAGTCGGCGTCATCTCCGCACATGAGCGGAACCGGTTGCATGCAGAGTGCTTCGAACATCTTGTTGGAACACCACTCTGTCGACCCGGAACTATCGGGAAAAGAATCCACGGGCGAGAAGTTTTCCGAAGTTGCTTGGCTATCATTGGGGCCCATTTGACTAAAGGTGGTGTTTGGTGTGGCGTCGGATCTGGGAGGAGATAGCTGCAAGTCATTATTTTCGATGTCGATTTCCCAAGTGTATGAGCTTGATAAGTCGCTTAGGGCATTCGTGGCAGCTCGGCGCGCTTGTTTGGCCTGCCCGACCGATGTGAGCTTTCTTCCAGCGCGTCTGGATTGTTGGTAGACACAAGGCGTGCCTCGGCGAGCACAACGCGCGCACGTTGGCTTGTTTTTACTGCATCGGACCTTTGAGTCTGCGCAATTTTGACAAGACTCTCTGAATGCTTGTTGTTGCTGTTGTGGTTGCGAAATGGGCGAACGCTGAGAGTCAACAATGTCTCCAATCATGGTTAATAAAGCTGGAAGAAGTGTCAATGATCAATGCTAGGTCATACATCTCGTAGTAATCATCATTGTTTCAAAGCATACCTGCCATCGAACAGTGCCATTGTTACAGGTTACAGATAGAACGCAAAATCAGTACGTACATGAACTCGGCCCCTCTAAAGAAACTTGAGGGGTCCATGTGACTTTCAATTCTCTATGTAGAGTCTACACAAACAGGTATATATCCATGTGGTAAATGTCCCTGACTAGTTTGATCCCAACAATTTAGAGTCCAGCTCTACCTTGCGTGCACATGACCCTGCAGGTAAGACGGTGGTTTGTGCCGGAGCGCGCCTTGAACACCGATACGTACGCCCCCTTTGCCCCACCAGAACCACTCCAAAGTGAGGTCGCATTGCTGCATCAAATAGGTGTAGTCGTGAGAGTTCTTGGTAGAGTGAACAAGATACCGTATAAAAAATCGGTTTCCACCTTGTATCGCACTGTTACTGGGAAAGTGCGACCACGCGAGGTCACCTGCCATGCAGATATTCGTTTCTTCTTCAAGCACGATGGCTGATCGACAATTACTACATGGCTGTGCCTTGTATGAAAACTTAATATTGTACTGAAAAGTAAATTGATGGCCTGCAGTAAATGCGAACAGCTCGCCCTAATTAACACCTTACAGCACTCGACATGAAAGAACCTATTTCAAGGAGCGTTATGCCAGAAATCCACAACAATATCCATTCGCTACACATATATCGAATACAATTCTGAAGATATATTTCCAGTGGCTGACATGCCAACTCTGCTTACTAGACTCAGACAAGAGCATATTTCCCTTGATTAAGCGAGTCCTTGGGCAACGTTACATCAGCAGACGTTGGTGTACAAGGATCTTGCGAAACGCATTGGTAGACGGTTTGGCATTCCTTGGGTGGTCTCGCATTCTTGATTGAAATCATTATCCCCGCATCGCTCAAAAGTTGAAACCAGCAAATTACTCGATGAGGTTCACTAGTCTTCATATGAAGGTGCATTCAGCATGTCAGCATCATTCAAGGATCAAGCTTCACGGACGGCTATCGCGCTAAATGGACCACTTCACGGAATGCATTGCAAAAAGATAAAATTTGTCCGTTTCTCAGTGTTATCGGTCAACTGGATATAGCTGAGGTCATGCAATATCTGGCGGTGGACGTGAGCGAAGTTGCGGCCACGTTGTTGGCATTGTGTCCATATTGATGACTCGCGCACGTCAAGTACGTATACCGCCCTTGCTATCTGAACTTCAACATGTTCTGTATCCACGGCTGTCCTTCGGACAATTTCTATCAGCAGTTAGTAAGATGTTACTTCGATCGATCATCCGGCGCGTCCCATTGCTGCCGTCGACCCAATGAAGAAAGATAGCCGATGTGTTATGCAGTCATTCCCTTTCTCTTTCTGTAATTCACTGATCCAACGATGCTACCATTTCGCGTCAATTAATGATTGCTTTCATGCGCATGCTGGAATTCTATGGTGCAACAGCGATGCGAACTTAGTAGCTCCAGCAGCACCAAGTTCTGCAGCTGAAGTGAACTGGCACAAGCACGTGGCTCACGTGTCTCGCTCCAAACTGTCGCATAGTGTATGTATCGCTTGACATCCTTGAGCTGCACTGCATCATCGACAAAGCAATACGAATCGTTCCAGCGAGTTCTCTCTTTGCGAATCGCGATCTCGTACATAACCGATGTTTCCTCGAGGTCTTGCACGTTCGAAGACAAGAAGGGCCGTTTTCAACAAGATTCAGGGCAAAGTTCGGCGGTACCGCAAACTTAATGCATGGCGGCCCTGACCAGAGTACGGATATTCATTCGAGACAACCGAATTCGAGTAGAGTATACAAAGCGCATATGTGTACTCCGCGAGGCATCCGAGCTGGGAGTAGATTTGATGCGATATGGTTCAACTTTTCGATTTCGAAACCACATTTCTGGAAATTGCGCCAAAGCCATCTCATTTATTCCTACGTCCGTTCCGGACGCGAAAACCAATATTTTGTTGGTGGAAATGTTCTTGGTGGGGATACTTTCGAGCATATTTTACGAGAACTAAGCATCCTGTCTCGTGATTTGCGACACGGAATGCGAGTATTGTGCTAAATACGTGCCAGGTACTACGATCTAAATATTCAAATATGCCCAGAATCATTCTTTTTTGGCCATGGAGTGCTTTATATACAACACTAAATTTTGTGCAGATATAGATTAGTATGAAACGGTAGCTATCGCCACAGCTGTATCTGGAAGCGACAGATACTCGTCTAGGCTTCTCAGCGTGATGGGACACAATCTGGAAGGTTTTAAGAACCTTGAATACCTATAAATCATACGCAAGATGTAAAGGATCTTCGTCTTTTGCTAGGGTTACATTACGCACGCAACGATTTCGAAAGCATTCCTGATTACAGCCGGCAGCAGATCGCTAGGAATAGTTGGCAATAGACCGGTCCGCGATGTGTTTCTATGCGGTTCAGGGACCACCCAAGATAGATGCAAAGTAGCGCAAAGCAGCTTCATTTCTATTCATCGGTTGGTGAAAAAATTTACCCATTTTCTTTTACAATCATCGATAAAATCTTCACTATCGAATGTCGAAAGCTATACGTTACTACGGTAATCACGAAGACTTACCACTTGTATGACTACGACTTGTTTAATCTTTCTGCCATGCGCAGAGTCTCTTAAGCATCTAGATATAAACTCGCTAACGAGGCCTAATAATTCGTAAGACCTTGCGAATCATCGCATTAAGTGGAACAAATTCTATTTATCTTCTTGGACTTCTTTGAGAATATCTCCGAGGCAATGAAAGTACCCATTTGACAGAATCATCATATTTCATTCTCTAACAACAGTTGGTGTATTGGCTGCTATGGGCGATCTGGAGTGGCTAAATATAGGCTTCTTGCCTCGGGAATTAATGCAAGAGTCCAATAACGAGAGAATGACAAGAAAGCTCTTGCGGCACGAACACTTGAGAACTCTTTTCTACAATCAGTGTATCAAGCAGAAATTGGGTTTCATACTAAATTGGGCTTCAATATCTAGGATTTCACTGTTTGGTGTTAGAGTGAGGGAGATTTGAACCCTCGACCTTGCGGATCCGTAGGCATCATGGTAAAAGAATTTTTGGAATCCAAAAACCCACTGCGCCACCCTTCGTTCCTTCTCTACGGAACGTCCTCCACATAAAGTAGCATGTTTGGTATCAGAGATTCCTCCGAGTTCTCAGATTTCCAGATCTTGATCTTGTTAATCCTCTTCTTACCAAAAATGGCCCGGTATTGGATAAACAAGTATGCAGGACCAGCAGCATGAGAACTCCCAAGCAAGCCCATGAAAGCCTCGGTCTCAGGCTTCATCGGTGTCTTGGTAGGGTTTTTTCCAGGCGTGAAATCGAAGCCAGGCCATACTGGCAGGTCATCCAGGTTACCGCTTTTTCCGATCTTCTCCATAGCCGATTCCATAAGGGCTTTTGACTCGTCATATATAATCTTAGATCGGTATATGCGCTTGATTTCGCTGCTGGCCGCGTACTTTGTCCACTGTACTGCCATGATGTCGGTCCATTTCGTATCGGGGAGCTCCCAGGTTTCCATGTCTGTAGGCTTTGTCTCCCAAGGCGCAAAGTTTCCACCGGCAATTATGTAGCCATCTTTGCCGTTCACAATGTTGCCCATGGAGGCTTGGCTGGGCTACAAAAGCCGGGACATAGTGGTTAGTAGAGTAAAGGTAGTATGACTATGAGCACTTACTCGTCTTTCCCTGCCCTGATCGTCCGTCCACATTTCATCATGATCCCACTCTCGAGCAAACTCGTTGGCCGTATTCATCAAACCGTCAGCTTTTCCTATCGACTTTCGCCAATCATTTGATACTTCTTCAGGGAAATCTTCCCATTCTACCCACCCTGTCTTCTCGAGCTTTTCTAGCGTTACTGTTCCAGCCTGCACGTTATCCGAATTCATCATGCACCAGAGTCCTAATCTTGTGATCAGCAAATGCTAGGGAGAAAAGAATTTTTTTGTTCGATCCGCTCACTGCGTGTATGTTGTCAGTCGTGGTTCAATCAAAACAGAGAAGAAGATTAAGGAAAGGAGGCTTGAAATTATTTGATTTACCTTCTGCCACTTAATACTTTCTTGTCCCATAGTTCCTGGCTGGCTGCACGAGAGACAAGTTCAGGCGAAACTTGTTTCTGCGGCAGCGAAATGAGTAGGTCGTTCGATACTAGGGGCTCGTCTAAGACGCTTCGTGTCTGTACATCTGATGGCTGTTGATTGTAAAAGCTGTGAGAGAGGTAGGAGCCAGTGAAAAATGCAAGGCAGACAGCTACAATGAGAGACAAGAGGCGGTGTCGAGGACAATGTCTCCTAGACTCAGTTGGCCCAGCGCCATCGAGGATGCCGACGGAAATCATGAAGAATAGCTTAAGAAATGATATAACCAGCGGATGCGGGAATACGTGGGCGTAGCAGAAGTCTCGACCTAGAAATATATAAAAGATGTGCTCGGTGATCAAGACGAACTTATGAACCACTTACCCAGTAATGCATAATTTAACGTACCACAAAGAATCTGCGTGGGTCAAATATCCACATGTGCACAGAACGTTCTCCTGGCCACGTGGGCTCGTTGGTCTTCGCTGCGCCGCAAAAGATCCATGTTCCGTGTGTTCTGGCCGTGGACGGCAGGATGAGTGGCGTGATTTTATGGAGATCCCGGGCTAGTCAAAAGATAGCTTTGGGAATGGGTAAATGGACCCTGGCATAAGCAAAGATTAGTTAACTCCTTTGGGTCGGATGTCTCACTTTCCTTTCCACAAGGTGCATGTACAGGGCCTACACTCGCGTTCTTATTTTCGTTTGATATGCCGAGCATCCATAGAATACTTCTGTGGAGCCCCAACAGCGCTAAAATAAGTGAGCAATATTTGTGGCCTGTAAGGGTTCCATATCAAGCAGTGATTTCGTATGGAGCTATGGAGATGGATTCAGGGTAGGCCCGAGTTTAAAGATCTGCCTAGAGTTTCACAGTAAACATTTTCTGCCAGCTTTCTCCAATCGATCCACTCAGCGGGGTCGAACTCCCATGTTCCTTAATGCATGTGAACATCGATATTTTCTTGTTTTTGCTAAGCTATACGTCTCGTATATGCATCAACCATGTTCTCTATCACGAGCTTTATTGATGATCTCATTCTGTGGTCCAAAACACTCAATCAATCCTCTCTTTCTATTGCCTGTCTCGATCTTGCGCCAATTAGACGAGACCTTGATATCTGCGGATACTAAGGTCTACTATTGATTGTGCAAGCCCTGTTGCACGTCCTCCTCAGTCAAGATACTCCACCATCTAAACGAGTAAAATACACGGTTTCTAAAGACCGACGTATTTGTCGGGTCCCGCATGCCCAGATCGGCCATACGCTTGTTGTCCCATATGGCGAACCCGTATCTGCGATAAGGTTGAAATGAGAGGCCGAATAGAGGCGAATCCCCTTCAGTATGAGGTTGAGACATCATATCTAGAAATCGGCACGACAATGGTGTTTGGTCAAGGTATTCTCGCCCCTGATGAAAAATGTCTTTGTTACGCCCGAATGAAGGTGGCTCGGCACATGACCATCTTGGCACTGTACCTTCAGTCCAACGTATCTTTGGCAACCCATGAGTGTCGTCGTGGACAGCTTCTACCGAAGGAATAGTACCCGAGATAACTTCGCCAAGAAAATCATATGCGGTCAAGGTCTGCTCCCGCTGGAAGCGGAACATGTCATAAAAGTCATCCGGGCTGCTTCTGGACAAAACGTCAACTTCTTGTATTGCCCAACAATTCATCAGGCGACTCTTGTTATCATCGCCCTGCAGTTCTAGGAAGAACTGTATTCGCCAGAATGCTTTGACCATCCGCTGCTCCTCCACCCATGAAGGCGGGCCAGTATACTGTGGGACATAGTTGCCATGACTTTCGGCTTTTCCATACCATTTCCAGGATAGACGGCCATCCCAGAGGCGAATGAGGGTGGAGGGCCGCAACTCCATTGATTTTTGTATCAAATGTTCGAGGCAGGCATGGGACCAGGCATGGACATTCTGAGCGGTAGTGAGTAGGGACCGTACTGCCGCGGCGGCCCGGTCCAGTCTGGCCGAACGCATTTCGTCGGTGATCGCAGGCGAGTCAATTTTAGCCACATTTTGAGCTTCGGACAGGGATGCTGGAAAGCGCAAAAACCGAGCTTTGAGAACCGCGCCCATCAGCCGACGAGTTTCCACAGGAACGGTAACGTCTAGGACTACCTCCACAATTTCGAGCGGATATCTGTCGAGTACTCTGCCTAAGGCCGGCGACGCATGGGCTAAGCTTCGTAGTGAAAAGAGGTCGGGTGACAATTCAAGGATCTTGATCCTGAGCTCAACGGGAAGTCTGCCAAACGCGTCTCCTTCAGTATTTGCTGTCATGGTCGCTTTAGAGTTGCGTATCTGAAGAGAAGATAGAGTCCCCGGAATTGATAGAGATGGTGGTATTTATGCAGTAGACATAACCGAGAACACGTTACGACGCTAGCAGAAGCCAGCCGAACCATGGTTCACGAGACAAATGCGCATATGAAAATTCGAACTCAAAGCATACATGTAAATGCGTAAAAAAAAAGTGATTGCGTGGAAATTGACGTGAGTCCCATTCTTCCTGCCAACGATACCTAATGGAACGAGACCCGCACCTATTCAGGTAACCTCCGCAAGTTTCTCTTGCATCCTGCACTTTCATCTTCACTGTCAATCCCGGTCCTTTTTTGAGCTATTTGTTTTCACCATGATGCTTAATAGTGTTGACAATCCTGTTCGTCCCCTGCTAAGCGCTGTCCTTCTGGTTATGGCTCATATTGACCCTTTCATTTCATGTCTCATACCTTGTTCCTAAGCTTTTCACGCTCTAAGCGCGTTTAACCTTTCTCCATTTCTCGGCGGTTGCTTGCGCACAGAGCCGATTGCTCCGCGACCACAAGACTCCAGATCTCGCCTGCTAGACTCGTTGCATTCCAAATTAAGTACAATATAATGACCAGTCATACATGTCATGAGAGCTCGGCGTTTCTTGGGGGCTTGGCACGCGAAGGATCAATCCTGCAAATATCATACGTCCCCCTAACTGTGCCACATGCAAAAGTTGAATCTTTCCCTAACCGTGCCACAGGGAGAAATCAAATGCTCCCGAAAATGTGTCGGAAGAAAAAAACTTATCGATTCCTCTAACTGTGCCACAAAAAAATGGATTGCATCCTTGACTGCAGGGTGAGAATTTTAGTGGGTTTGCACATTTTCGATTGATTGCATACAATGGAGATGGGGAGTAGAAAACGCCGTTAGACTTAGAGACTGGAAATTAGAACCCTGGCATGAGTAGAAGAGCAGTACCAGTACATGTACATAAAACCCATGGTATCCTATATCGAATACAACCTTCCACAGAGCTTCTCACCCTTTCCTCAAGGCAAATGTATTAGAGTCAAAGATGGCACGCTTCCAAAAGTCAGTGTGTCTTCTTGGGCTTGCCCTCATCGCCCTGGAGGGCGCTCTGGCGGTGCAATCCCCGGATATCACCCACCAGTCTCCGGAGCATGCACCTCCCATTCCTTATCTCAACCTCATGTCCATGTTCACGACCAGCCAAATCAATAGAAGCGATTCATCCGTGGAGTCGGGTTTCTCGGGCAGCATCTTTCACAAAAGACAGCGCGAAGAGGACGGAAATGGAGGCCTCTTGTGCAAAAAGGCCCCTTGCCCCGACAAAAGGTCAGTTCTCACGCTTCAGTCCTTGTAAAAGACAAGTAAAGCTTAGAAAAGAACCGAATTCTGATTGTAACAGTTGCTGCGGTCCTAAGGGAGTATGTGGTTACGGTCAAGACTTTTGTAGTGTCGGCTGCACCAGCAACTGTGATGCTGTTGCCATGTGCGGCAACTTCTCCGAAGGAGGAAACACAAAGTGCGGCATGAACCTATGCTGTAGTCGGGGTGAGTGATGGCAGTGTTTGTTGATTCTGTGGCTTGCGTTTGCCTCTTACTAAGCATGATATCTCAGGTGGATGGTGTGGAACATCCGAAGTTCACTGCATCGGGCCAAACAAATTTACACCGTGTCAAAAAGACTTCGGCTCATGCGAGATCATCCGACCAAAAACATGCGGGGAGGGTTCTGGATCGACAAAAGCCAGGACTATTGGGTATTACCTCGCTTCCAACACTAGAGACCGTCTGTGCAACCGCGTCTTTCCCAAGGATATCAAGGCCAAGGACTACACTCATCTCTTTTTCTCGTTTGCTTCCATTGACCCAAATACCTTCAGAATTCGGCCCTGGGATGACGCTGATATCCCACTAATGAAGGATTTTACGGCCCTTGACACGAATACCTGGATTGCCGTTGGCGGCTACACATTCAGTGACGAGGGTAACACGCACACGACTTGGAGCGACCTCTGTTCTACCCGTGAGAATAGAGCCGCCTTCATTCAATCTACGGCTGAGTTCATGGATAAGTACGGCTTCACGGGAGTTGACCTGGACTGGGAGTACCCTGTGGAGCCGAAGCGGGGAGGCGCTAATGGAGACACTGAAAACTTCACTAAGCTCGTCAAGGAGATGAGAGAAGCATACGGAAATAAGTATGGCATTAGTTTGACTCTGGCACCAGACTATTGGTATCTGCGGTACTTTGACGCGGAAGCCATGCAGCCCTATGTCGACTTCTTCGGATTCATGGCGTACGATTTGCATGGTTCTTGGGACTCCGATGTCGAGACTTTGGGATCTCTGGTGCGCGGCCAGGCAGATGTGCGCGAGATTTATAATGGTAGTCTATAATGAAACCATGTTATTTACGCCGTTTACTAATGCCTCACAGTAAGTATTCAGCCAGCACTAACTGGGCGATGCCCGGGCATGAGCATATGACTGCAGGATTCACTGACAGGCCGTGACTTAGAACACCTTGCCCCTCTGGTATGCAAACTTAGATCCGGCCAAGATCAACTTTGGCCTTGCCTGGTATGGAAGAGGGTACACATTGTCAGGTACGCTGAGTCGCCCTTCAGTGATGGCTAGTGCATGTCAACTGATAATTTATCAAAGACTCTAGCTGCAACAAGCTCCTATGCCCTTTTTCAGGGCCCAGTAAGCCGGCCGAGTGCACCCGCCAGGCGGGAGTCATGTCACTCCTTGAGATCAAGAAGCTTATCAAGGAGAAGAACCTTACGCCGCGCCTCAACACTGAATCCATGATGAAGGAGCTTATCTGGGATGATCAGTGGATCGGCTACGACGACGAGGAGACACATGAGATGAAGCGCAAGTTTGCTAACAACCTCTGTTTTGGCGGCACAATGGCATGGTCCGTCGACTTCAATTCGGGTACTGGTGACGGTGACAGTGCCCCCGTTTCCACTGATGGAAGATGCGGTCCCCAAAATGGCGGCTTTAAGTGCGAGGGCAGCACTTTTGGTAACTGTTGCTCGTCGTACGGCTACTGCGGCAGTAGCGAGACACACTGCGGCTCTGGCTGCGTGAGTGGAAAGTGCTTGGTGGGACAGGAAACGACTGATGGATCATGCGGCGCCTCGGCCAACGGCGCTTTCTGCGGTCTCTGGCCCCAGGGAAGCTGTTGTTCCTCGTTCGGCTACTGCGGTGATTCTGAGGCTCACTGCGGTAAGGGTTGCCAGAGTGGCGCCTGTCTTGAGGCGCCGTCAAATGGCAAAGGTTCCGGGCCCGTTTACGTTGCGCCCGAGGTCTACGAGGATCCAAACCCAGTCGCGTCATGTTTCCCGCCGTGCACACTCATCATGCCCCCATGGTCCCTCGACAAGCCAACGACCATCTCTCGCCCCCCCGCCACCATTTCATTCCTCGACACTTGGGACACAACCATTGTGACAACTAGCACAGTCATAACATTGCCCCCCGTCACCACGACCCTGATCGAAGTGTGGAACGTGATATGGATCAGCGGCAGGAATGAGGATGAGAAGAATCGGACTACAGTAGGCCTCACTTCGAGCGTCGATTTTCCGCCAGTCACTCTCACCAGGACCAGGGCAGGACAGACACCTGTCACTTGGACATATTCACCTGGGCCCTGGCCTACCATAAATTCAGACGATGATAACCCTTTCCCTCCTCCCCCCCCTCCTCCTCCGGGTAAGCCATCATCTGTCACTGCCGTCAGAGGCCCGCCAAAGCCGACATGCAAGCCTGGAAAAAAGTGCGGAAGCCGTTGTAAGGTCAACTGCGGTGGTGGGGAAGACGACGATGATAGCGGAGGCGGTGGCGGTGGTGGCAGAGGCCGTGGCAGAGTTCGCAACAAGCAAGTCAAGCAAGTTTTGACAGTCAACTTGACTTACTTGGCACGATTTTTGAATAAAATAATACTTGCTTGACTTGGGAGCAATACCAGAAGAACTTACTTGGTAAACTTGAATAACTTGGGTAACTTGGACGATTTTCAGAGGTAAAGTGTCTATTAATTACTATGTAGGCCC
>NW_006912298.1:0-34736 GCF_000523435.1 Bipolaris zeicola 26-R-13 | reverse complement strand
CCCGCCCGGCAGCCGCGTAGAAGCCACGAGGAGAAGGGGGGAGAGCGGCAGACTACGCAGCGGCGGCGGAGGAGAAGGACGAGGACGAGGAAGATGGGAGGGGGCTTGGCAGGTCCGTCTGCAGTCTGCAGGGCAGCGCAGGCGGTACCGAGATGAGGGAGCGGTGCACGGGCCGCGGGAGTTGAGACGGAGCGACAGTTTCAGGCTCGCTTGAGCACCAGGCGGCTCGAGAAAAGGACCGCCAGTGTGAGGAAGCGAGAGTTTGTTGGCAAGGCACGAGCAAAAGGGAACGGAATGCGAGCAGAGGCACATGCAGCGGCAGGCGGGTAGGCAGATCTGCGCTGGCGGTGCATGGCCATGGAGGGTGATGCATGCGCTGGAGGGAGGAGATGCATGCGCTGGACTGGACTGGACTGGAGGGAGGGAGGGGAAGGGGAGGTGGAGTGGTGAGTGGTGAATGGTGAATGGGGAATGGTGAATGGCAGAGTATATTTAGACGGGGGGTTGCTTGGTGGCTGAGGTGCGGCCGTCGTGGCCTCGGAGCTGACCAGTAGCGGCGCGACTTGGCGTGGCCGCCGTTGGCGACTGCTGGCCACGCTACCAATGACTGGCCCAGAGCCCGTCAATAGACGCTGTCCGATCCAGCGGTGCAGCGGTGCGCGCGTTGCGGTGAGGGCGGTGGCTATTGATGGCCATCATCATCATCATGGTCATGGTCATGGGTGGTATACTCGATAGTTGTTGCCAAGTAGTCATCATGGGTTGGTTGGTCATCATATGGAGACAACGGCCGACGCGTGCGCATGAAACCTCGCCCGCACTCGAGACGGCCAGGGCATAGCACATACGACCGCTGGCATAATACACACACTACATACCTACCCAACACGGACACGAGCAAAAAGGGCGCAGTCAAGTAGCATACGCACACGCACGCAGGAACGGTGGCTCCTCCGTGATTGCGCATCAGAACCCAGCGTTTCAAAGTCTGCAGTCTGCATCCAGCGTCTGGCTCGGTGGCCAGGGGGCCTGCTTTGGGCCTAGCCCGATGCAGGGTCGCTGCTGGGTCGCTGCTGAGCTGCTAACCCGCCCTGTCTGCCACCCACGCCCCGTCACCTTATAGCGCCGCCCACAGTCCCCACCGCCCGTCTCGCTCTCTCTCTCTTCTCCCTCCTCTCGCTGTGCCCGTCACTTTTCTCTTCCTCGCCCCCTCCTCCATCTCGCCCTTTCCTCTTCCATCTCTCTTCCTCTTCCGCTTCCGCTCTCTTCCACTACCACCACCATCCCCTCGCTCTCTTCTGCCACCCATCCGCTGCTTCTGCATCTTCTACCTGTTCCGCTTCTTTGGACCAGCTTACCCTCCGCCTAATCTGCCTTTGTGTGTGAGAGAGCGCGCCAGTCCCGTCGCTCCCCACCATCCTCTAAAAAAAAAAGAACCCACCCCGTCGACGCATCATCCTCAGCTTGCCTGCCCACTGATCCCGTCACGGCTTGTTCGTGTATTCACCTTCATCTACAACCAAAAAAAAGAGAAAAAGAGCTTCCGTTGCCGCATACCTTGCAGCTTTTGTGCCCTAGGCCCACCCCGCCTACCCGCTACCACATTTGCTCCTGCCTCCCAACCCTGTGCATTCCGCCGCACCACGCAGCGACCTACAGCCTTTGTTAATAGCTCCAACTGCATTGCCCATCGGCCGGTTTTCGATTCCAATCTCTACCTTACACCACTTCTGATCAGTACGATCCTTAATCCCGTAATCGCCAGCCCCTTCGCACGTCCGCCCACCGTCGACTGTCGAGCTCGTCCGCATCATCTTCGATTCTGTATCCTTTCTCGTGTGCACTTCCCTGCATACGCTTCAACCCCCAAACTTGCAGCCTTACCCTTTGTTCGAACCTCTTTTTAGACCACCAAAATGAGCATGGACGCTGGCGGTCTTGCTCAAATGACGTACAACAACCAAAACAACAACTTTCAATCCCAGGCCGGATTCGGCGGGCCCACTGCCAGCTTTGCCTCGCGCGGAAAGGGCGCTCAGCTTAAGCGTCTCAGCGTTGCCTCGCCTCCAAAGGTCGCCTCGATTGCCGAGGACTCGATTGCCACTCCCCGCACCAGCCGCTCGCACCTTTTGGCTGGCCTTCGCACTGCGCCTAAGACGCCCACGTCTGCTCAGCCTCCTGCTTCTGCGCCTTACTCCCAGGCACAGCACAACGTTGGTGCCAACAACGCTGCTAACAACAACAACAACAACAACAACCGCATGCCCAGGCAGCAGTACAACGGTGCCAACCAGGGTGTTCCTCAGACGGCCATTGGCTCCGGCTTCCGCGGTGTCAACCAGTTCCAGCAACAGCAGCAGCAGCCAGACTACTACAATCAGGTCCTGGCTCCTCCTTCTTTCGAGTTTGACGATGGCGAGATGGACCCCAACGTTGCTGCCCAACTCTTGGCTACTGAAATGTACCTTGCTCAGAGGCAGCAGCAGCTTCAGCAGCAACTGCTTGCTCTGACCACGCAGCAGTTTGGCAGCATGAACATGTCTGGAGGACATGGCTATCCCAACACGCCATACACTCCCCAGATGAACGCCTATGGCCAGCAGTTTGGCAACACTGCTGCTATTCAGGAGACGAACCAGCCTGGTGTCTACCTGGTCTTCAACCAGATGACCGGCCAGTACCAGTATGTCGTCGACCCGAGCTACCAGCAGGACAACGGTGCCGTCCAGGCTCTCAACGCCATGGCGGGTCTGTCCAACTCCCCGCCTCCGCCAACCCCGCGCTTTGCCGGATCGCCCCCCAAGGTTGACACCCCTGTCCTTCATGTGTCGCCTCCCAACGAGAGCAACCCCAGCCCCTGGGCCACCCGCAGCACTTCGCCTCCCAAGAAGTCCAACACTCCTCCCCAGGATGTGGTTCCTCTTCCGCCGCCATCCGCCAATGCCTTCCGTCGCGGGCACAAGAAGAACCCTTCTACTCTTGCTGTTGACGCAAAGACCGAGGCTGCCGAGGGTCCCCGCTCTGCTCTCGCCCGTTCCGCTGGCTTCCCTGCTACCCCAATGACTGGCACTTTCGGTCCTGGTCAGGCACGTGCTGGAGAGCACCCTGTCCGCCAGCCCCGCAACCCTCCTTCCATTGAGGAGCTCAAGGAGCGCCCCACTACCAAGCACGAGGGTAGCAAGAACTTTGCTACCCGTCAACGCCGTCAGGCTGTGGGCAACCTTGTCCGCGCTGGCATTGGACGCCGTGCTCACCGCACCAGCAGCGGAAGTGCCTCTCCGGACAGCGAGCATTTCCCTTCGTCTGACAACGACTCGGACAGTGTCCGTAGCGGAGGCAGTGGCAGCCTTTCCGGCAGGCCCAGCATTGGCAGCCTTCGTGCTGTAGCCAATGGCGCTATTGGCTCTGAGCGCAAGGCCTCCAAGGAGCGCTCTCGCGACAACTCTATCAACCGCACCTACACTGCCAACAGCGTTAGCAGTGATGACGGTGCCTCTGTTGGTGGCGGCCTTGTTGACATCCGCCCAGAGGAGCGCCGTGGTACGCCCAAGCTCATTCTCACTGGCACTGAGAAGCGCAAGAGCCCCGTCTACTAGGCAGTTGACAAGATCCATTCCGGGACTCTGCTCCCTTGTGCATATTACTGTGGCGCTTTACCAAACCTGCTTCTTCACGGCCCATGACGACTTTTTTTTTATCATCTTGCCCATTTGTTCTTACTGATTCCGTATCCCGGCCAAGGTCGAGCTTTTTTCATCGTTCCAAACATCACGATTACCTTTCGTCTCTTCCTTATAGGAAGATCTTCTTTTCCCAACCCTTTTTTCCTTCTCTCCTTCTCGTGTTTATCGGACTGTTATGCGAATTGCTTTTACGAGCATGGTGGGCTCTGGCTTTTTGGGATCGGCGACTTGGTTTTTTCATGCTTCACGGACAACGAACTCTATTGCCTGTGGCTAGAGATCATTGCACTCCTTGGGCACCCTTTTTTCTTTTTCTTGTGTTATCATTTACTTTTAGCAACTTTGTCCGTTTTTTTTTGAGATCAACTCGGTCGCTACTTCTGTGGCTATGGGTGGCAAGGCGGAAAAACCAGAGATGAGTGAATTCAATGTAGAATGAGATTGTTCAATGCAATAATCACTCGCTTACAAAGGAAGTTGTTGTCATTGCTTTGTGATGTGATACTGGGACTGCACGTTCTTGCTGGTCGTGCTTTCCCATCTGTGCCCTAGCGATCATGAAGTGCTGATCTTCGGGTACACCCTTTTACCTGTGCACTTTGGGTTTGCCGAGTTTGTGGGTTAACATGTCAGTCTAATTTCGGTACCCCGGAGAGAGGGGGGGCGTTTAAACGGTTGATCGACGGTGTCAACTTCGCTTGGTGGCTTGCCAATGGCAAGGGGGTGGAGATGAATCGAGCGATCGTTACAGGGCTGAGGCTGGGCTGTGGTTTAGTTTTGGTTTGGTTTGGTTTGTCGCCAACGCGGGGCAAGTTCGCGCGACCCGCGACTTCAAAAAAAAACATACAACACCAACACCACGACACAACTGTACGCAATCGACTCTCCACACACTACCAGTTCTCTCTCCCTGTACTCATAAAAGAACCAACGCGCATAACGACCACAACCAACGACCCTCCGCTACGCACATAATGGCCGAACCACCCCTCGCTCCCCCAATCGTGCCCCCACCTACACCTCCAACCTCGCTCCCCCTCCATACCCCGCCACCCCCCTTCGACTCCTCAAACCTCACGCAAATAACCCAAGGCGCAGAAGCTCTCCTATACACAACCTCTTTTCTCTGGTTCTCTAGCCCTGCAATTCTCAAATACCGGCCTCCAAAACCATACCGGCACCCGACTCTCGACCGGCGCCTCACCCGCCAACGCTTACTCGCTGAAGCAAGGAGTTTGCTGCGAGTGAAGAAGGAAGGGGTCAATGTGCCTGGGGTTTTGGGAGTAGATGTGGAGGAAGGTTGGTTAGTGCTTGAGTTTCTTGGGGGAGGCACGGTTAGGGGTGTGCTTGATGAGTGGGCGAAGCGAGCTGAGGTTGCGAAAGATGGAGTTGAAGAGGGAGCAAAGGAGAAGGAAGAAGAACAAGATATGATAAACCTCATGGCACGAATAGGTTGTGAAATCGGTAAACTCCACGCCGTCGGTGTATGCCATGGGGATTTGACAACGAGTAATATCATGGTTCGCTCACCTACCCCTTCTTCTTCTTGTTCTTGTTCTTCTTCCTCTTCCTCCTCGTCCCCATCGTCGTTGTGGCCATCAGAAGAAGACAGCGAAGAAGAAGAATCAAAGAAGTTGATACGCCACGGCACCATTTACCTCATCGACTTTGGTCTCACCAGCGCATCCATAGCAGACGAGGACAAAGCAGTAGATTTATACGTCCTTGAGCGCGCATTCAGCGCTACGCATCCTGCCGCTGAGCCGCTGTTCAAAGAGGTGCTGAGGGCGTATGGGGACACGGGCAAGGGAGCGAAGAGTGTGTTGAAGAGGTTGGAAGGGGTGAGGTTGAGGGGACGGAAGAGGAGTATGCTTGGGTGAATTGATTGTATATATGTTTTTTTTCCTCTCCCCAGGAAATAATTGAGCTACAGCATCCACGGAAACCGGACAATATATTTGTGTATATGTTTTTTTTTTTGAAAAGGGACAAAGGTACACACTTTGAATCAAAATATTGAACCAAACACTTCACCGTATATATACCCTCCAAGACAAAAAAAAATAGAAAATATTTCAACAACACTTTAGGTAAGGATTATCAACCAGACAGACATCATGAGTACACCGTACTGGGGAAAATGATAAGTAGTGATATATTGCAAAAAAAAAATAGAAGCTATCTAGGATAAACAGCAACAACAAGATACACTACCAACCAACTTGTAATTGAAACAAACGAAAATCGTCGTGACCGTTCAGGCCGAAGGGGAGGCCGCTTCCCAACAAAAGGTATAAAAAAATATATATGCAAAAACCCTGTTGACAAAAAAAACGCCATTTGCGGGAGGGCAATAAGATACATAATCCCCCCTTTCTCTCGTACAACAATTGGTTTGGCCAAAAACGCCTGGTTTTCACCCTAAATCCCTATGGCAAACAAGAAAAGAAGAGAGAACAACAGAAAAAGACCGTTCAAGTCCTTAGTCGTCCTTGACACTAGCACTCGCATATCCATCATCCACATCAGACTCCTCCTTCTTCTTCTTGGTCCCCTCCGCCTCCACCTTCTTCTGCTCGAGCCCGACAAGACTCTTGCTTGCGTCAAGACAGCTGTTGACAATCTTTGCCCTGACCTTGTTCGACACGCCACTTCTCTTGCCAGTCTCATGACCAATCCACATGCGGAGAGAACTGGCAATCCTTTCCAGGCCCCGGCTAGTGTCAGCCTTCAGACTGTCATCAGCCATGAATTGTGTGAGCACCTTGTGGGCGGCGACAAAGCTGAGGAGTGTGGTGGTGGGCTCGGGTAAGTAGGTATTGTTGACGACGAAAACAGCGCGACGACGTGCCTCGGGAGTTGAAAACGTAGATAGCGAAATGCATTTAGCGAGAGTGAGAGCCTTGCGCACATCGGGTGCTACAAAACCATTACCGACAATGTTGATGAATCCGGAATCGGCGGGCTTGGGTGTAGATGGGAGGGCCTCGAGAGCTGCTGCAATGCGTTCATTGCGACCCTCATCAAGCACGACTGCTTGAGCAACAAGGGCACGAAGTTGAGCTTGCGAGTTGGGAGGTGCAGCTCGGTAAGCAAGATCAAGGTCTGCGACAACGTTGGGCTTTGGAGTGCAGTTCTTGGTGGCGAGTGCCGTGGCCAGTCCCTTGTTCAATACGAGGCTCGAGTACCAGGCAGCAAGCGCATCCAAAGGCGAGCAGATGGCAAAGTCTTCTACAACAGCGTCCATGGAAGTATCCACAGTTGTTTGCTCGGCACTGGGCTTGTTCCAAGCAATGTTGTATGCGCGCTGTACGACTGCAGGGACGAGGACATCGTCACACTCCTTCTCAATGAGCGCAGCAAGATGATCCGGCAATGGCTCAATGCCGCTGTTCTTCTTGGATGTGTTTGCAGCGATGCGATGCTCGCTTCGTGCCATGTTCCAGTAGCTGCGTGCCAATTTCGCGCTCAAGTCGTTGAGTGTCCACAAGGAGCTATGGCCGATAGTGCCAATCTCCCAAAGGACAATTCGGATGTGCAAAGCCTTGAGCATGAGTCTCGCGGGAGTGTCGGGAAGGGTTCCAGAGGCGATGAGTGTAAGGAGAAGTCGGCTCTTGCTAATCTCTGCGTCACCACCAGTGAGTTGAGCATCTAGAGCAATCTCCCAAGCCTTGAGACGTGCAGCTTCTTGTTCCCGGGTGGTTCCGGTGAGGTATGCATAACCTTCCCAGCCAATGATTCTGCGCATGCTGAGCTTCAGCGTCTTCAAACCAAGTGCAGCGATTTCCAGAATAAAGTTGTGTTGTGGTACCCAGACTGTCTGGATAGCAGTGAGCCAGGCCTTTCGGCGTACCTCGACAGGCGAAGCGAGTGATGGTGCAGGCGACAAAAGAATGGATGGAGACTTCTTCTTGGGCTTCGACTTGAAGTCGAGCAGGGGAGCAACGAGGTAGAAGAAGGCACCGAATACCAAGAGAAGCTTGGCCAGAGGAATCTGGGCTGATGAAGCACCGAGCGAGACGCGAGGAGCGAGAATGCTGACCAGGTTGATAGGCAGGGCAAACAAGCCCCGGCCCTCTGGCTCTTCTTGTGACTGTTCGCGCTCGACGAGTCCTTCGAGTATCATCAAGCCGGCGAGAGACCCAACCATGAGCTTGCCCATCATAGCACTGCTGCGTCGTCCGTTGACCATGGGTGGACCGACGGCTGGACGGCCGCCGTATCCCGTAGGGTAGGCGTGTGCGTAGTGTTGCTGTGGTGGCAATCCGCGTTGAAGAGCGGCAATGTTGTCGGGGACAGGAATCATGCCTTGGGGTGGGCCAGACATGGATAGACCATGTGTAGGCGTGAAGGGGTCATCGTGATACCTGTCAGATGCGCCACCTGGACCGTGTAGTGTTATGGGGCCGGATATGGCCATCTTCTCGTAGCTCTCTACCCGGCCTTTCATGGTATTCAGCTCATCCTGTAGACGCTTGTTGCGCTTCTCCAGGTGGCGAATATACTCAGTCGCTTTTGACAGGACAGTGGCCTTGTTGAGTTTGTGTGCAGGAGTGAGTCCTTCGAGATCCTCGGGGTCATCGTCTTCCTCGGTGCCATTTGGTCGTGACATGACACGCAGACTCGGGACACCTGAAGGAGAAGTTAGCAAAGTGTTTGGCAGGACGCGCTGGATGATGACCTACTATCGCGGAGCGCAGCAATCTTGTCGTTGAGGTTTGTCCGATATCGCTTCTCAATCATGTTGTGCGCAGTCTTCTTGGGCGGCGCGCCGCCCTTTTTGCTCGATGGCGCATCGTCGTCCGGCTCTTCGGAATCGGCCGATGACTTGCGCTTTCTCGAGTTTGATGGGGCGGGTTCTGGTGATGAATGCGATGATGTTGAGCTTGACCGGCCATTGTTCAGCGAGTTGGGACTGTGGTGCAGACTCGGCGTGGAGTCAGGAGGCGGTGGTGCAGCATAGTTGGATTGTTGGTATTGCGAAGGCGAGAAGAGGTTGTTGTCTGATAATTGTTGCTGTTGCTGCTGTTGTTGTGATTGTTGTTGTTGTTGTTGCTGCTGCTGCTGTTGTTGTTGCCATTGCTGGGCCGTGTAGTATGCGTTTTGTTGTTGCATGTCGCCTGTTAGCGGCGAGCTGAGGTCAGAGCCATTAAAGTCAAACGATAGCGGCACGTCAGCGCTCTGGCCAAAGGTAAAAGGAACGGCGTGGGATTGGGCAAACATGGGAGCGGTGGTGGGAGTGAGGGTGGATGGTAGTGGTAGCGGCTGTGACTGAGGAAGGTGGGTGATATGGGGTGATGTTTGCTGGCGGGTCCTAGGGTATGCGGCGGGCCCCTGTGGGTTGACGGGCTTGGTGTCCACGTTCTGGGAGTCCTGAGACGGCTGGGCGGGGTTGTAGTGCATCCACTCGTTCCAGTCGGTTGTGTCGTCGGCAGAAGCAGTGAGCGTCATGTCGTCGGCGGCAGTGGTGAGCCACGGGCCGCGCATGGTGCCAAAGGGAAAGTCAGTAGAGAGCATGGGATCCTCCATGGTGGTGGTGGTGGTGGTGGTGGCCGCCGACGTCGTCGTCGTGGGCGGGCTTGGGTCCTGGGTGGTTGGGGCAGAGGCAGCCGGCTCGGGCTTCGGGAGCAGTCTGAAGTTGTCAAAGACGCAGTAAGGACCGACCTGGCAGCGCAGCGCATGTTAGCACAATGGTTAGAAGTGGCTGCGCCCACGGCGTCACGCACGGCGATTCGCTCCAGCTCCAGCCCGTCATCGGGGCTGCCATAGGGGTCAGAAGCCATTGGGGGGAGACTAAGGACCGTCTGCTGCGAAACTAAGGGACCGCAGGCGAGGACGACAGCAGGATACGAAAAGAGCAAAAAAGCGATGGAGATAATACACGACGGCGTGTGCAACACAGCGGGTAGGAAGGAGCTCGGTCTTACCAGCAGCTACTTTGGACGATCTCAAATCATGCCACTCTCTCTCTCTACTCTCTCCCAGATGATGCACAAGGCGAATGCGGGCGGCGGCGGCAGATCCGGCAGAGTGCGCTCGCTCTGCGACAGGTAAGGCAGGCTACGCACAAGCTGCACTCAGCTGCAGCGACTATGGGCTCCTGGGCGAATGGCGAATGGCACTCTTGCGTCGAAATGGCATGCAGCAATCGTGCTACGGCTCCGGGAGGGTCCAGATGGCTTTCGCGTAAGGGAGGATGTTGGAGTGGTTCGACAAGTCGTACGATGATGGACAGGCGACTAGGGGGGGAACGCCCCACGGCAATCGGCAATGCAGTACGTACCAATACCTCACCACCACCACCAAAGAGCTAAGCTGCCGTTCAATATCGTCCGCTCCGGCGAGTGCGCATGTATACACAGTGGGGATGCGCGAGTGAGGGCGAGCGTGTGGGTGTATGTATCATCGACGGGCAGGGCAATGGCAACGACAAGACAAGGGCGGCATCTATTTCTCAGGCCGGATCAGGGGAACTGGTCCTTAAGTTTGTCGCTGGCTGTCTGTGGTCGGCGTGGTCAGAGTTGAGGCTGGCGCTGTAAGAGCAAATCCCTGTCCTCGGCCGCACTGCTCTCATCTAACCGGACACGACCGCCACTGAGATGAGGCATCATGCTTGTCACGTCCATCTCGATAACCGAGTCCTCGACTGCTATGCTATGCCATGTGCATGCCCACCCACGGACTCGCCGCTGTCAACACCTATCCATATCCACAAATCCACACAAGTCCACCGTCATGGCCACGCAAATGGGCTGTGGTGACGTGTGGCGGATCCAGCCCGGTCGATGCTTCAGCCATGGTTCGCCTCAATGCGCTTTCTCCGCCCCGGCCCAGACTACAACCACGCGCCTGCTCCATCGCTCGCCTCCTATAAGCCCAGCACTCACTTGTACCCCTAATCACTCGACTGCTTTTTCGCGTTTCACCATCGACACCATGGCCCTCTTGCTAACTCTCCCGCCTACCAAACACGCCTGTGCAGCGTAGAATACGACACTCGAACCCTGCGTTTGCTGACATGTCAACTCTACCTTCGTCACCACCCACCATCCCCGCGCACTACAACATGCCGGTCCTATCTCCAACCCGCTTTTGCTAGGAACATACCTCTTCGCAACCCTCCGGCGCAACCATAATCTGGCTTTCCATCAATCACACGTCAAAATCTCGCGTCATCCCGTCTGCGCACCCACCCGTTCTCGCCGCAGTGAGACCACGAACTGGTCTTTTTTTAGCCTCCCACACGAACCACCGCCTATCATATATGATTCTCTCAAGTAACATTCTGGGCGAAAAAATTTCCGCATCAACGACACAGGCTTGGCATCGAGGCCAGGCCGTCAAGGACACAACCAAGCGGCCAAATGACATGCCAAATTACAAAGCAAACCTACATGAAACCACGACACAAACACCAAACCCGCCAGGTCTGCACCCTGTACTCAGCACAAAGCATTATGCTTCATTTCGCCTCCTTGCTGTCTGCTCGACCCTCGTGCTCCCTAATGCTTCAACGCTAGCACGGTGCTGAACTGCGAACAAGGAAAATATTTGGCTCTCGTAACAAGAGATGAGTGAACTAGGGACAGCACGGCAAATCCACATAGCCTCTGTTGGAGAGACAGCAGGCTTGTCCACTGCCCAGGCAGCAAGCACATCCTGTCACTGCAACCCATTTTCCTGTCGTGGTAACAGTGCATCTGTCACTGTTGTGTCTTGGCGCAAATCTCGTGCAACATGCTCTAGTCTCTTGTGTGACCACGACCTTCCCTGTTTCCTCAAGGGAATGAGAAAGCTAAGGGAGAAGAATGATGTAGACTGCATCTGAATTGTGCCCGCGGAGAAAAATCGTCACGACTACTTTTCTTTTGCAGAAAAATCACGTATGCTCCTTATCCAAACAGTAATCACTCCATTCACAGAAACATAGAGAACACCCACACGTCATTTGAGAGTGCAGTGGCGGCGATGCTCTGAGCAAATGTCAAAGGATAGTGTTGCTAGTCTTGGTGATGCCTTTTTCTTGCTGTTGCTGCTGTAACAACTCACCTGCTGGATGAACCAACCCTGAAAGTACTGTTTCCTGTGGCAGTAGCTCCGCTAGTTGAAGGCCATCACAATTTCTGCATGCTGAGCGAAAGCCCTGATCAAACACATCGTGTCCTGTGCCAGTCTTGAATTCATACAGTTGCACGTCCTGCATCTGGACTGAGACTCCACCACTGCTCCTCGTAAACTTCTCTCAGCTCAAGAAACATCAGAAACTGAGGTCATACTACCGCCGCTCTCTCTTCCTCACCCCTTTCCCCCCCTCTCTCAGCTCAGAAAAGAGACACGAAAGACTCCATGCTATAGTAGTACCTAAACTGTGAAACTGTGAACTCGTGAAACCCCAGGACCCTGAGAACCCCTAAAAAAAGCAACCACGAGAAAATGTTCCTCCCCTGAATCGACTGTTTATCCATCCACCGCACCTTCTGTCATCAAGACAAACGATTCGTCCCCCAGACTTAACACACACAAAATCAGGGGAATCCTTATTCAAACCACGCCCCCCAAAGTTGCACTGCATACGTAAGAGAAGGACTCCCACCTGTCAGCCGCGCAGCATTCCACAAAAAACACAATGTTATCACTCTTCACACCCTGTATGCCACGTACCCTCTCTCCCAATGTGAAAAGTTTACGAGTCCCCTTGACAGCGGTATTTTCTCTCCCTTGCTCACTCGCCCCAGAAGGGCTCACTGGAGAGAGAAGGGGTGTGCAATTCATGACAGCACAACACGAAGCAACCTAGTTTCTGTCCTCGTGTCCCTGCCACGCCTGTCTCCCTCCCTGCCATCCCTCGTTACCTCGCCCCGCCCTTCCCTCGCCGTCGTTCCTGCCTCCCCATCGCCTCCGCTCGCTTCCTCGCCCACCCTCGCTTCGTCGCTCTCCGGCCACGGCCGCCACATCCGGATGCCCAAAGTAGGTGGAGCCCAAAAGGAAACGAGTGACATTCCTGGCCAAGCCCTGGTATCCACACACACACACACTGCCGCACAACACGTGGTTTCGACAGCCCTCCGGTCCCAGGCTAAATTGGCTGGAAAATCAGAGATACGAACGCCCAGCAGGCACCGGTCTTTTGCTAGTCCACGATAAGGGAAACGAAAGAACGCACGGGGAGAACGAGGCGATGTAACTACATGTACGTAGATGGGGTCATCTGCACACTGACACACATAGTAGATACAGCCCGTCTATTCAATAGTCCAAGCAGCAACAAGGTACTTAGGTAAACTAACTTGTTCTCACCGACTAAAAAGAATTAAAGTGAGGCTTACCCTCATCCATCCCAACAAAGCAAACAAGTAGGCCAAAAAAACGGCCCTACTATGTGCTTACAAGCGTCAACCCGACAGACGCACACCTTACCCTGCGTCTTGCTCGTACGTTAATCTCACCTCTACCTAGTAGCTTGCCCTTGCAGTTTGAGCCCTTACAAACCTTTTACCCTGGAGCGCGAAAATTTGCTTCTTCACAAAAACGCCCAGACGGGATAATTTCAACCCTCCCAAGGTTGCCGAAACCCAAGATTGCCGAACATGGAAGCCAAAAGCACACTGGCACACCGACACACCGACATACAGAATGAGAATGGATTGCGACCGGGGAACGGGGAGCGGACGGTAAAAACGCTTGGATCACACCCTTACTTTCGCACAAAAAACCAAAAAGAAAGGAAAAACCGAAGCCCATTGGAGGCTGGGTCTGTGATCTCTTGCTCAAATCAAATCAAATCTTGTCCTTGAAAAATTCCACATCGGGCGTAGCACGTACACACTAACCCGCCCAGATAGACACGCATAGAGAAGGTGGGGGGACAGTAAAGCACGATTTCCGTCCTCAAACTTTCCTTAGCTCAGATCGAGCGAACCAGAACTTACCCTCGATTAACCTTTTTCTTTCTTTTCTTTTTTTGTTTTCGGGTTTCCGAGTTTTTTTTCGCAGACCAAACAGACATGTCAGAACATAAGAAAGTTGTTTTGTGCGCCACATGTACACGCTTTCTTAGCGTAGCGTAGAAACACTTAAACTCTTTCGGTGACCCACGTTTTAGTTCATATAAAAAAAGGCTCTAGGTTATCATAGGTTAGACGCAAAACAAAAACAAATAAATAAACGACGGAGATGCGCGGCTTCGCGGAAGAGCGCCATGCCCTTTTTTTTCCTTAGTAGATACACTTCGCGACAGCCAAAACTTAACTTGCTCAATCTGTATACGAGATTCTCCCTAAGCCCGTTTCCAGATTTAAGTTTGAACCCGTCCGTATTTTGCTTTTTTTCGCTTTTTTTTTTCGTGCCCTTCTTTTGCCCTTCTGGCGCGAGCACAAGAAGGCATAGCGCCTCAGGTACCAACGATAATACCAAACAGGGGATGCAATGCGAAACCAAAAAACTAAATAAATCCACCAAACACTACTTTCTGTATATTGACCTTAAAAAAAACCCCCCATATCGTACTTTTGCTTTTTTGGTCATTCTGGGTTTTTTCTTGGCTAACCCACATTGCCGCCCGCGTGGAGTCTACTCGCTGATCACTGATCTTCAAAGAAAGATCTACCCTATTTTCTTTGCGGCGAAAAGAGGCTTCACCCGTCTAGAACTACCCCTCCCCATTCGTCGTCCCTTCGTGCTCATCCCCTCCCCTTCCAAGAAGGGCCTAGGTCTTGTTTGTTTGCAAGATGCAGGTGAGCAAAGCGAGCTTAAAGCTTGCTGTTCTGGCGGGGGGTTTTCCCTTACCGTTTTAAGCGTGGGATGGAAAGAGAAACCTACTCGTGCAGAAAACGGAGAAGGGGTGGGTTGCTTTTTTTTTCCCTTGGGGGGAGAGAGGGTCTATAGAGGAGAGATAAAATTCGTGTGGGCAGTTGAGGGTACGTAGTTTGAAAGGGGGAAAGGGTGACGAACAAGGGTGATGTGTAGGTATTGTGTGGAACGCCGACTCCTCCTCCTCTCGTTGTGCCAATCCCATGAATTCTCTCATTTGAGTGAGGAAAGAAGTGGACGAGAGATACAGATCGACTCGTCTCCACCTCACCCATCATACTCCCACGCGTATGCATATGCATCTGCATCTACGATGCGTTTCCCCGAAATACCAAAGTATGGTAGCTCAGAAAAGTTAATCACGATTCACACCTCACCCTGTGGGTCATAACCACTCATTCTACACCTACATGCTTTCGCTGGCAAGCAAGGGACCGAACCAGGTCCCCCCCTTCCCTTCATGCTCTTACTACTGCAGGGCAAATCTAAATGGTCCTGATAACCCTAATACTACCTAACCCTGATGGATCTTTCCGGGATCTCGTACGACGTGGCGTTCTCGAACCAGCTTCGATAGGCGATTAAAACAGAAAGAAAAAAGCAAAACATGTCTACAAGACAGAAAAGAGGGCACATACCGGGTGACCAACAAAAGTTCTAGCTTAGGGGCGGGGGCACACGGGCCAGGGTGCTTCAGAAAAGACTGGGATATAAGGAGTTTGGTAAGTCGCAACTTACGAGGTCATGGGGGGTACGACTATGTGTGAGTGTGTGTGAATGCCTAGTAATGCCGTTGGTTTGATGAGGATAAGTAGTCATTGAACCACTTGTGGAAAGACCCGAAGGGCAATTGATGCCGAGGGTAAGATCGGGCTATGGGTGTTTTGCGTCTGTTCATTCTCTCGGCACAAAGAGCCGACCAATCGGCGAGCGGCACGGGGTCGGCCTTGCCGCTTTAACACGGCACGGCCGCCGGTCGATTTGACAAAGAAGCGTTCAAGCGCCAGAACCAGCCACATGGTACCTAGCGTGACCCGTGTTGAGAATCAATTGATGACGAGTATGGTGGGGGGGGTTTGTCTCGTGATGAGCCAGCAAAAAAGGGACAATTGTTCATTACCAGCACCTGTGTACGCAATGTACATCTTGTCTGCATCCGACTTGCATACCATGAGATCTTGATGGGCACCGCCCTGTGTCGAGATTTTGCCGCGTTGCGAATGGGCTGACCCATGGGATTTTGGTCTAGAGGGGGGCGAAATCCGGTGTGGGGTAAGCTCCGCCGTCAACCGAGGCGGGACGATCCAGAAAACTGCATGTCAGCCTTGACTTCGAGAAAACAAGCGAAGAAAAGAAGCAAAGAAGAAGGCCAGAAAAAAAATTACACCGCACGCATGCAAGCACTGTGACCAAACGCCCGCGGGCGGAGAATTGAAACGCAACGAAAATCCCTCGGCGGTGATCGTTGCAAGCATAACTACTAGGTTTTTGCTTCGACGCCTGTGCCTGGACATGGAAATAATGCTCGTGCATAACTCGCGTTTGATGTTGGGAGAGAAGATCAGTGGCGTTATGGATCTCCAAAGGCTCGAGTGTTTGCAATTACAGTTGCACCGCCACGGCCTCTCTGTTAATGCGTTTCACTTGTCAGATCCTGTTGCTAGCCCGTAGATCTACCCTCAAGACAAATCTCACGATAGCCGGTACACTAGAGTTACGCTGCGTTGACTAGCAGCGCATGGCCCTCTGATCCATGTATGCGCTCCCTTGTATTGTCGCAGGTAGACAGCTTGTAAGCATCCTGTAATTCTTCTGAGTAATCTGCCCTGCAAATTTTCACTGCTTTTTTTCTTTCACATGTGTGTAATCAAGCAGAGATACTCTTGCGTTGCTTTCACATATGCATGTGTTATGCCAATAAAGGAACGCGGCACAGTCGTCGACGAGGGCCACCTGGTGAGGCCATGTAGCTGTTTTGTTCACCCAGGCGACTGTCTACGGATGTGCACGACTGCAGTAGACCATAAAGTACTTGTCGCGATGACATACCATGCTCCAGGGGCAATTGCGCTATTTGTTTTGAAGTAGAGATTCCAACAAAGGCCACCGCACAAGTCTGTTTCCTCCGCCTTTGCATAACGTAAAATGCAGTCAGATTTCATGCCGTGGAGCGAGTGCAGCACGGGAGCTGCTGCACGACGACCAAAAAGGGTGTCAGGACTGCCCCATATTTTGCCATAGGCGACTCCGGTCCTGGCACGTCGTCCCCCAGCACGACCGGAACGCGTGTGCCGATGACAGTCAGGTAAGTAGGGTCCTCCCGAAACGGACGACCCTAAAGATTCCTTCGGACATGCAGACAGCGATAAGCCGGTCATTTCTGCGACGACCCATGTTTCCCTCGCCCAAGAAAGGCCACTGTATTTATTTTGATCAACAGACTGCGACTGCATGTCGCCAGAAGGAGTCGTAGGGAAAAATGGCGAATTCCACAGTGGAGCCTGTTAGGGCGCTGTCCAACGTTGCTTTTTGTCCTGCCGCGCTGTGCCACGCGAAAATCGTCACGATGCAAGCTCACGGCGCCTCCACGAAGCTGAGTGCGGGTGAGACGATCGTAAACCAATTTGAGTAAACGGCCGAGGAGGATCATCAAGCAGGCCCAAAATGGACAGGCGGATATTCTCGAAACACAACTCGCAGAAGGGCAAGGGGTGCACCGAGAGTCGTACGATACAATATCTTTATTGCATCCATGTCGCTTAAGCAAGAAACCGAATCGGGAGCAATGCATTAAACCATTTTGGGGATGCCGCCCACTAAAACTGGGTATCAGATACGTGTGAGATGAAAAGGGTGTGACCAGCGTTAGATCGAGATCGCCGCCAAGCGAGCAAAGTTACTGAAGATCCTGAGTCAGATTGAGAAACTATTACCGGGGTCTTCTTAACATCATATTCCTGTGTGCTGACAGGGCTCATCTGTCAACTAGCATCGAGTTTGCTCGGCTGTGACAGGTTCTCGGCATATATGCTTTTGGTAGGGATTCGCCTCATCTGGCGGCACACGTGAAGCATGCATGGACCTCGCAACTCATTGTCAATAGGGTTTAAGGACCCCTTGCGGCGGGTCGACAATGACCCTTTTGGTCAGCTACATGATGCCTGGATGGTGGCAAGATGCACATTTGGATTTTCTGCCCGAAAAACGATGCGAGTTGGAAGGGACACGTTTACAGCTGCCGGAACAGTGGCCGACGAGCGGTGTCGTAAAAAGTCAGCAAACATGGAGCCCAACCTGTCAAAGACGGTGACGCGGAGGAGGTAAGGCACCGGTAAATTTGCATCTAGTTTCCTCATGCTGCCAATCTCGTCCGAGGACGGGTTGCAATTGCCTTCCAGTGTCGTGTATGCACGTCGTTAGCACCATCGTGATTGCGACGAGATCCGTATTCTTGGTCTTGGTTGAGCTGAAAAGTTAGCATAATTTTCTGGCGCATCACCTCATTCACATGAAGCCAGCGAGCCGGATTCCACGCCAGTATCGATGCACGCAAGGTATGCCCGGACTAGACAAGTCGACTCAGAGAATTAGCAGATCAGGTCATGGGCTGTGCTTTTCGATGCACCTGATTGGGGGTGTTGATGTGCGTGCGCGACAGGCCAATAGTTGAAGGCAGGTTTGTCCGAGGCACTCCTGCAGGGCGAGCAAGATCTTGTCGACTTGTGCAATGACAAACGCGGGTTATTTGAGTGTTTTGCGAGTCTCATAGATATGCGTTTCGAAACGCTTTGATTCCCGCCATGACCGGCATTGAATGACAGCGGTCAAACGCTTGCGCATAAATGGGTTTGACATAATGCAATACCTAGTCCGGGAGGCGTTTGTCAAGCGGCCAGTTGGTACAAAAAAAAGTACCGACACGACAACGAATCGGTCAGGTAAATCGGGTTGCGCAGTGCCGAATGCAAAGAAGCAGCACTATTTAGCCACAGGGACCAGGGACGGGCATGTGTCCACAACTCCATATGTCCACACACATAAGTATGTGAGATATATATGTACTTATTACATATGTCGCCTGAGAGACATGGTTGGTAATACACAATGGCGTAAGTGGGTATTCTGCGCCGGTTCGACGTTGCAAGCCACCGACGGGTGCACGATGAAGCTTGTCGGGGGGTGCACCACGGCACGGGCAATTGCGGAGCAGGTAATTGTCATGACCAAGAGCACTGTTTGATAAGTGGAAGTAGCAGGATAGCAGAGTTGTGAGACACGTGTGACGGGCGTTGCACTGGAATATTTCGGCACCCTGGTCATTGTCCAAGGCAAAGGGGGGGTGCGGGGCGGGATGATGGCACCGAGCGATATGTCTCCTCGGCCTGCGGTGATGGCTGTCAGCGCATGTGAGGCAGCTGGCGAGGTGGTTGGCTCGACTGACTCTGCCGCGGAGAGCTGGTGTGACGGCGATTGGGCGTATGCGGGCATTATCGTCAGCGCGCAGACAGGGCTCAGCGCTCGAGTAAGTGTAGCATGTATACATACAGACTATAAAGATAGAACATGCAAGGCAGGCCAGAGGCAGAGAGAGTCGAGAGGGTGGTGAAGGCAGATCGGTCGTGGTTCCGCTAATGCAGCTAAATCGCAACGGAGACTTGTGGGTAGCGTGGTGTGGATGTCTGGGTCGGGTGCCGTTTTGCCTCACGGGCGTGCTACTGTAGGGCACGAGGGAGCGCACAGGCAGCAGCACGGGCCACTGTGCTATGGCAGATGCAAGTCGAGCCGGGATGGCGTGGTGCGACCAGCCCAGCGATTTTGCAGACACGTGCAGACGTCAACGGGCAAGTGCTTTAGTGCATGGTGGATCCATGGTTCGGAACGAGACCAGGGAGGCGTGCTGCGTAGGTGCACTGAGAGAGGCGTTAGCGACGACTGACGTAGCGGCACAGGCCAGAGGTATCACCAGGCCCGACAAAGTGGCCTCATTGTGTACGGGCAAGTGTAAGAGCCATCGAGTAGCAGGTGCCCTGTGCGCCGTAGCGATAATGCGGACGATAATGCAATAGCAGCGAGCGGCATTGGGTGTTGCGTACAGGCGGCTCTTGAGTCAAAGTTTCTTGCATCCGGGCCGATGAGATCTCGAGGCAAGACGATGGTTCGTCGGCACGCGCTGCCTCGTCTGTCACGGCGATGCATGATGGCCGCCGCCCCGCTGCACTAATCGCGTTGCCACCGATTCAGATGCGTTGTGTGGGCATCACCCCTGGGCTGATTGGAGATTCCCGAGCGATGGCCATGGACGGCGGCGATTGCTGATTTGCGTGCCTGGGGGGTAGTGTACATATCGAGGTACATGAGTGCTGTGTGTAGTGTATATATGGCGATGGGCTGACGACAAGGACGACGAGGACCCGGGATGCTGCCCTGACGGTGCATGGTGGACAGCAGGCTGGAAGAAGAAGAAAACAAAAAGACCAGCAGAGCAGCAGACCAAACCCACCCGGCAGGCCCGGCACAGCGGCCATGTACACATACAGGCGCGGGCTGCTGTGCGAGGCGTTCGGCGGCGTGGCGCGCACTCTTTTTTGTGGGTATGGAGTGGTGAGAGGATATGAGTAGTCGAGTGTGTGTGGCTGTCACTGTCTGCTGTCGCAGCCAAGGCGTAGCGAGGGGCATCAGCGGCATGAGTAGCACCAGTGCGAAGGCCGGCTGCATCTCGATTGCATGACTGCATGCCACGGCGATAATTTGGCCCGTGGCCGCGGGGGCGTCCATTCGCGCGGATGCTGGTCGCGATGCTGGTCCCTGGTCACAACGGCTGCGGATCGAGCAGAAGCAAGTCGAGGGTGTGGAAGGCGAGGGGGGGCCTGTGGCGCTGATCGATGCACCCACAGCCCACGCTCCGTGTCCGCCCGGCCGGCTGCTGCTTTTACACTAAGCACTCGACAGCGCAGTGTAGTGGTAGTGGTAGGGGGGTTCAGCAGATTCCATGCGGACAAGCGTGGCCAGGATAGCCCATTGCTCGCCGATGATTTGGGAGCGTGCTCAGGTGCGGTGCTGGGGCGCTGGGGCGCTGGGGCGCTGGGGTGCCGTCCTCAGTGTTGCAGCTTGAACACCCACCCATCGCCTTCTCCACCCGCATCCTTGCCGTGGCAAACAGACGTGCCGTAACCCTTCCATCCCTGCCTGCTCACTGCTCACTGCACTCTCGCGTCACGTCCTAGACGACTCGCTGCCGCCGCGCTTCATCTCCGATCGTATCTGCTTTAGCCCGCTGCACCTGGTCTTAGTTCTTGTTTCCGCTCACCCCATGCCTGTGCCTGCAACCATCGACAGGACGCGGCATTGCGACCAGTAGCTCACTGTGAGATCACGGCTTGGCCATCTGCTCCGCTCCAAACCCCATGCCACACTTGCCCACCTCTCCCACACATCATCCACCTCCGCCGCCAGAAGCACAGCATCCAGAAGGTCCCTGACGCCGCCCTGCCAACTGTGCTGCCACTCGCCTCGACTCGCCCCATCCACTCCACCTACGTCAGCCACGTCGCTGACACTATCGCCTGCACCTGCACTCTTGACTCTGCCTTTCCTCTCGCTAACAACGCTCCTTGCCCGTGACAAAAAGGTGCCCACCTTCCAAACCGTGTGCGGTTGAGTGGAAAAAACAAAAGACGGCAAAAGAGAAAAACCGTCACAACAAGCAAAAGTTTGCCCCAGCATCAGTCATTGGAGAGAGACAGAGAGAAAAAGAGAGAGAGAAAAGTGGTCAACGTAAAGAGCGTGGTAATCGCACAGAAAAAAAGACCGTCGTCGACGATTCCGCCAGTAGTACCGTGTGGTTTGCTTGGCTGTGCTTGTCGAGCAAGGAACGACTCCAGGTTCTGGCGCCTCCCAATCTTGTGCAGCAAGGCACATGAACGCCGCCGGCCTGCCATTCCCCACCATCACTCCTTTGCAACATCCATCTGTCGCATCTCCAAACTAAACCTTGCCACCACCCACGGAAGGTGCCGCTCATGATGGAAACCTTAGACGCTGGCAGCAGACAAGCGTACGTCATCGTCGTCCCCCTGGCCTTGCTATACATGTGCTAACTACAGACTGCAGTGTCGGCCTCCCTTCAATCAACCACATGGATGCCGAGAGAGTCAAGCGCGAGGAGGCCGAGTACCAGAGAAAACACTCGGCCCCAGCCATGCCCAGCCCGCTGCACCCTTACACTGGGCCATCGCATGCACACAGCAATCCCCAGTCCTCCATCCCCAGCGCAGTGCCTGGCTCGCTCGGAGGCTTGCTGTCTCCTCCCGAATCACGCAGGATGTCTGGCGACGACAAGGACTCACAGCGAGCGCCCGCTCGCCAGTCCTTGCCATCCATCCACGAAGCCCTGGGATCGGAGCAGCCGCTCTCATATCCAGCTACAGTGCCACCACCCTCCTCGATAACATCAGCTCCCCAACATTACCATTCATCCTCTGCAGCTCCTTCACCGGCCGAGCAACGTCCACGAAACTACCCACCAGATCTCCAGCACCCCAGCCAAGGGCCACCTAGCTCTCTGTCCCACCCAAGGAGTCCATACATTGCCTCCTCAGCGTCACAAACAGGTCCTCCGCCACCAGCCCCAGCTCCAACAGACTCCCTTCCTCGCCCACCCTTCTCGGATCCAAGGCCGCCATATCCAACCCCTCAACACAATCCGAAGCTCCCTTCGCTTCATCCTCTCAAGACCGCGCCTGCTTCGCCTCCAAGCGCCCCACATCCCAGCATCCCTTATTCTTCGTATCCTCCGCCAGTTTCGAAACCCTACGAGAGCCCGGCTCCTCGGTCAGCACCCCCAATGAGCCAGCATCACCCATACTCGCAACATCCCCCCAGTTATGCCGTGTCAGCTTCGTCTACTAGCGCACCAAATCCTACATACCCCCCAGCAACATCCACCTACTCTGCCCCGCCTCGCTATGTGCATCAAGCATGGCAAGATAGCGCTGAAATGGCTCGTCTGGAAGAAAAGAAGATTGGTCGCTCGAGTCTAGCTCCGTACGGCGAGTCCGTCAAGCGTCATTTGGAGAGCTTTGACATCGAGGCCTCGCTCAACGAGATGGCTGACGGATCAGGGCGCATTGCAGAGTTCTCAAAAATCTACCGCCAACGGGCACACGACAACCAACGCATTGGCATGACACCACAGTCAATGCCGAGGTTGGAAGAGGTGGACGAGATGCTAAAGCAAAGCGAAAGGATTCAGATGTCTCTCCAACGCATGCGAGATGTTGTTTTCAACCACCACCAAGCAAGCCTTGTGGAAGCCCCACAAGATCCCCGGTATAGGCCCATGAACGGCTACGACGAAGGTGGAAGCGGTTATGGTGAAGACAACAAGGGCATGGGTGGCTTTACTGGTGGCGACAACAAGACCAGGAAACGAGGTGTAAGTAGCCCGCCTTGCACATTCTCTCAACATGTGTACTGATTCTATGAGTAGCGTGCTGCTCCACCCGGGCGATGCCACAGCTGCAATCGTGCCGAGACACCCGAGTGGCGGAGAGGGCCAGACGGTGCCCGAACCTTGTGCAATGCTTGTGGCCTGCGTAAGTTCAAGACCGTGATGCAGCTGCTTGTCATTAGCTAACACTACTCGTAGACTACGCCAAGTTGACTCGCAAAATGGGGGGAAAGCAAGCCATGACTAGCTCCAACCTACGACCTAAGCCCATAGAGCACAGCTCACCGACGATATGACCAACGCCTTGTCCTGGACACACGAAGCACAATCTTCAACAATTCTATACCCATGGTCGTTCATGACCAACCAGCACCTGTCTATATTGACGCTTTCCAGCGACTCAAAGATAGTAGCACATATTTGCCATATTTTGATGCATGCGACTGCCTGCATAAAACGGGGGTTTTTATATTATTATTATTTTTCATTTCGCATTTGCACTAGCGGCATTCATTCGACGAGTCTGTCTTTCTAGAGACGAGACGTCTGTATCATTTCCAAGGGGTTGCAGTATCCTTGTATGGATTTCACAACGGAGTTTTGGCATCGAGACGTCATCGCCGACTACCACTAGGATGGAGTAACGAGCCACTAGCCAAAGATCGTTACACTCAAAGGTACAGATGGAGCCCATTCGTCGGGGCTGACACATGTTGGCTATTTCATGTTTGTCTTTTAATAGCAGCGGTTGCATTTTGGCACATAGACAGGGGCTTTCAGGCCTGTGTACTGGTGGACGGCGTTTTCTGTACATGAGCATCTGTTAGGATGGCTCCATCATAGGACGGGAGTTTTGTTGCGCAAGTAAGCGCTTATCGTCGGAGGACAGGATTGTTCTTCTAAGCATTTTTTTGCACGACACGCGCTTTGCTAGAAGTGCACGAAGCCTCTGGGCAGTTTTGACTAGCGTTTGCAAAGAGATACCACAGGCTCTTAGGCCCACTCCAACTAAAAGCTTTCTACCTATCTACCGGTCATGTTTGTCTCATGTTCTGTTTGCAAATCAACAGAGCCAGTCATGTCATCATGGTTTCAAATGATGGGAAAGGGGGGTAAGGGGTGTGTGTGTGGGCCGACAGATATTGATGCATCCACCCATCCCTCGCACGGCGGCGGTTGGCTCTCTTTCCAACTACGACGCTGATGCAGGCCCATCCCCATGCAAGCATTGCACGTTGCGACAATCAGGCAATGGTCTCCACTTATTTCCATCCTATGCCAAATAACCGTTCCTCGGGGTAGCCTCTTGCAATCTACGTATGAAGCTGTAAAAGACGTGGACGCAGCGACAAGGCCCTAAGCTGACGAGGTGGTGCCCAAGTCAGCACAACGAGTAGGGAAAAGATCCGCTTGCAGAAATCATGCCACTGTGGCCCGTGGCAGCTACTACATATGTACATGTATCGACGAGATCTTTTCTCAATATGGGCGACGAGTGTGCACGTGGGATACGACGCATCTGGCCGAGTAGGACAAAATGACACGCCATGCCCTTGTCGTGCTCCTAGGCTCGCTGTCAGTACGCCCGAGTAACGTTGCGCGGTCCAAGATCGATTGCGTGCACAGCAGCAGCGGCGTGTCTTACAGTGGTGGTGAAGTCGGTCTATCTACATAGTACTAGTATAGTCAATGTTCTGCTCGGCGTCCCAAAAACGGCAAGCGCCGTTCGGTATTAGATCCTTCTTCTTCCGAAGCGGCATGGACCTGCTGCACTGCACCATGCATTATTAATCCATTCGTTTTCCGAACCCTAGTCTCGTACTGCAGTTCTACACTGGTCATCCGTGCGGAAGGGAAAGAAAAATTACACTCTCTTCTCCATTGTCGGTCAGCGACGATCTTTCGATAACGCAGGAAACCGAGGGGTCTGCAGCCGGTGAAAAACTGCAGCAACCCCGGCTTGTGCTAACCCCCACTTAAAAGACCAAAGTCCTGCAGTGCTCGCCGAAGACCTCCCCGCAATCGCCGTTTGAGAGCCACAAGCCACCCATTCATACGCCTACTCTGTCTGCCCGTGCACCATCCCAGATTAAACCACCTCTTACGACGCATTACGAAACTCGGGATGGGTCTGCTGTAAGATCCGTGCTACGCCACTCACCATCCTCGCTAATGTCATGTCAAGGGCCCTCGGAACGCCTCTCGACTGGCCAGAGGCCAAAAAGGCCGCTGATCAGGTTAGGTCATGGGGAATCGAAGTACGCATGCCTTGGGACCCTGAAATGGACAAGTAGTAATGTCATAAACAGCAACTGCTTGCCGTATGGCGCAACGCCAAAGCAAAGGAGAGGGACGCACTCCTCTGGGGCGATGAGGTGACTAACATGTTTTCGTCCGCTACAACATGTGAGACTAATTTGCGTGCAGATTGAGTATCTCGTGGTTTGCTACGATCAAGATAACCACAAGGTTCGATTGTCGCTCCGCCAGGCCGATATTCTAGCTGCTTTGGCCAGTGACGAGAAGCTCCTGCAGCAAGGTGGCGGAGTGCCTGACCTGCAGACCGGGAATGCCGAGTGAGCCAAAAAAATATCTCTCATCTCGCCTACCTGTGCTGACTAGGACAGCACAAAAGACAATCCCGCTCCCGTGTTCCACCCCGAATTTGGGCGGTTCATGCTGGAAGCCACCCCAGGAAAGCCATGGGGAATTGGCTTCAAGGACCTGCTTGATGTCGAGCCAAACATGAAGTGGAGGTAGACGAGCTTGTTTTGATTATCCAATAGTCGTGTGCTCACAATCCCGCAGACGAGCGATAGCCAAGGATCACATGGCCGAGACTGAGTTCCCAATCACGTTGACAACATTCCCTCGGCTTGGATCGACCGATTGTATCGTACCATCGTATCCTGTTTCAGGCCCAAAGCTGCGATCTCAGTTTGTCCCTGATGAGATTGCCAATCCCCATATCCGCTTCCCAACTTTGGCAGCAAACATTCGTTGGCGGAGAGGTAGAAAGGTACAGGTCAACGTGCCCGTATTTCGAGACGAGAAAACTGTATGGCCCTGGAAGGATCCAACTGTCAATTATGAATTGCACAATTGGCCCGAGGACGACGATGTCCGTAATGGTGCTGCCCAAGACAACTACATTCACATGGATGCAATGGCCTTTGGAATGGGAAGTTGCTGCTTGCAAATCACCTTCCAAGCAAAGAACATTGAAGAGGGCAGGACCATGTATGATCAGCTCAGTCCGATAGCCCCGATTCTCCTAGCACTGACAGCAGCCACTCCAATCTACAAGGGCTTCCTCGCCGACACAGACGTGCGCTGGAATCAGATCAGTAGATCGGTCGATGACCGTACTCCAGAAGAACTGGGAGAAAAGGTTAGTTAATTTCATCTAGTGTCTGACGAGTTTCTGACTTTCAGCAGCCCCTGAAGAACGATAGGTGGCGGCTCCCCAAGTCTCGCTATGCATCCAACTCAACCTACATCGCTCAGGACCCCCGCTTACGGCCAGAATACCTCGACCCAAATCTCATCATAGACCCTGACCTCAAGAAGCGTCTGGTTGAGGGGGGCATGGATGATTTGCTAGCGACCCACTTTGCTCATCTCTTTATCCGTGACCCCATTGTTGTTTTTGCAGAAGATCTCGAAGAACTTGATCTTACTAAAGCTGATCATTTTGAAAATCTACAATCAACAAACTGGCAGCACATGCGCTTCAAGCCTCCGCCAGCCGGCTCAGACATGGGCTGGCGCGTCGAGTTCCGGCCTATGGAGATCCAGATTACAGACTTTGAAAATGCAGCCTTCTCAATCTTCATTGTCCTCCTCACCCGCGCGATACTGTCGTTTAACCTCAACTTCTACATCCCTATCACACTGGTATCGGAAAACATGGAGACAGCACACATCCGTGACGCCGTGTCGACGCAGAAGTTCTGGTTTCGCAAAGACCCTTTTCCGACGCACAAAGCCAGTAATGGCACAGGTACTTCGACACCTGCTGAGAATCCAAGTCGGCCAGTAACACCCACTGGACCAGTTGAAGAGGAGTATGAGAAGATGACTATCAACGAAGTCATCAATGGGCAGCAAACCTCGTCTGGCGAAGCTGGCTTCCCTGGTCTCATTCCTCTTGTGGAATCGTACCTCAATAGCATGAACGTCGACGTAGAAACTCGCTGCGATCTTGCTACATATCTCGACTTGATCCGCAAACGCGCCAACGGAACGTACTGGACAGCGGCTAAGTGGATCAGACATTTCGTCCAGTCGCACCCATCGTATAACAAGGATAGTGTGGTGAATGACGAAATCACGTATGATCTTGTCAAAGCTGCTGAGCAGATCACAAGGGAAGAAGGTAGGGACGGACTGGGAAAGGAAATGTTGGGCAAAAGGCGTTGATCATGGTGAGAGAAAAGAACGTAAAGTAGTACTCATGGATGTAAAAAGTTAGCGCAGCAAATGCATCATGTACATGGTTTGCGTGCGTGTAGAAAGCATATAGATACATTGTAGAAATTTTGGTTGCTCTCAAGAGCACGTTCGTCTCTTAATTCTTTTCAAGAGGCTTCGTACTCCATATCTGCAACTTATCTTACGCTACCAATAAGGAGAGTAGCGAAAAAGCTCTACGCCAACTAAAAGCGTTCTTTGCGTTGCTAAATATTTTTTTTGGTTTATAAGCTAGGTGGCAATTTGAAGAATTGTAGGTAGAGGCTATAGTTAGCTTAGTTCTCCTCATTCTAGGGATTTATTGTCTCGATACTCTGAAATAGAGGTCGACCCTCGGGGATCCGTCGGATACCCCTCGGCCTCGTGCAGCCACAGTCACGTGCATAGAGTATATAGTCTCATTCGAACCTGAAGTTAACTTCTTGAGGATTCGTCTTAATCCACACTAACTAATATATTTTGTGTCTATCTGCGAACGCACCTCACAATTATAGATCTAAATAATATTACTAGCTCGGTAAAATATGCTTGTAGACATGGTGTATATCTGAAAATTACACCCATTGATTAGACATTTAGAGATAGCTTATTGTTGGAGCGGCGCAGCAACGAGCGGGGAGATAGTTGGGATAGAAACTAGTTCTTAGCGCCTGGAATGTGCTCAGTGGCGTTCTTGGAGGAAGGTGCTACTGCGCCCCTGAGGCAGATTGAAAGGCAGACTGTGTGGTGTGCTAGCGCTCTATCACATCTCAGCTTTGTGCGGGGAAAGCAAACACAGCCACATATTAGGCATCTTCTGATCTTCTATATTACATCGATTGTGGTTCCTTCTAGAAACCACCGATTCATAGCAAAGATGGCACTTGAGTCGTTTGCTGCGTTTTCACTGGCAGCCAACATATTACAGTTTATCGAGTTTAGCGGTAAGCTATTCAAAAAAGCACGGCAGGTCCATCATTCTGGAAATGGAGCAACCCAAGAATACACAGACCTTGAGTCTACCTTGGAGAGACTCAAAAGCCTCAAGGACGACCTGCTTTCTTCAGCATCTACTGTTCCTCTATCCCCGGGGACCACTGGTGAAGAAAGGGACTTGGCCGTCATAGCAAAAGATTGCACAGAGCTTGCTGATGGGTTTTCCAATCTGCTCAAGAAGCTCAAAGGCAGTGGAAGAGTGGGAAATTTTGGGAGTTTATGGCAGGCAGCGCGAGTTATGATGAAAGATAATGAGATCAATGCTGCGAAAACTCGTTTGAAGGAATTCCAGACACGCATCACTGTTTGTTTGTTGACAATACTTAGGTACACTCCGACGACATGCGGGTTTTATACACAATCATTCTAATCCCAGTATCTAGAAGTAACCAGTCAAACGTAACCAAAATGTTGGTGGAGCTTTCTTGCCACGCTGGTCGAGAGGAGACGCGCGCGAAAGATCTCTTGGCGTGGAAGGCCTCTGTGACAAAGAAACTTGATGACATACAATCGTCTTCCAATAATTCTATGGACTGCAGCGATAATATATCCTCGAAACTCAGCGAGATTGCCTCTGATCTATCCAAATTGGCTACAGCTGGGAACCGGATCGCCACTCAACATCGGATCTTAAAAGGCTTACGTTTCGACTCCATGAACGTGCGGCACGCTCAAATCCCGGAGGCCCATAGCAAAACATTCGAATGGGCATATACATCGCAATCAACAGCGGACCGCTCTTGTAAACAGTTCGAATTTGCCGAGTGGCTACGGTCTGGAGACGGCCATTACTGGATTGCCGGCAAACCGGGCTCTGGAAAATCAACGCTCGTCAAATTTCTATATGACAACCCCCGAACACTCTTAGAGCTGCAAGATTGGCGCGGGCAGAAAGAATTGGTTACCACGGGCTTCTTCTTCTGGAATTCTGGCACAAAAAGACAAAAATCCGTAGAAGGCCTGCTCCAGTCCCTTTTGTACGAGATACTAAGAAAGTGCCCGAGTCTTATTCCTATAGTAGCACCACAAAGATGGCAAGAAAAATCTTTGAGCCACTCAGAACCTGCACCCTGGTTTCAGGGGGAGATGAAGGATACGTTCCGACGTATTCAAGAGCAAGGCACCATATCTGCAAAGTTCTGTTTCTTTATTGACGGCCTTGATGAGTACGACGGAGACCAATCAGATCTCATCAACATACTTCAAGACCTTACAACATCGCCTGATATCAAGCTATGTGTTTCAAGTCGACCCTGGAACGTCTTCCAAGATGCTTTCGGCCAAGATACTGAACGCAGACTCTTTTTGGAAGATCTTACGAAGCCTGATATTGAACGATTCGTTCGCGACAAGCTGGAGTCTAGCCCGCAGTTCATGTCTTCAATCACCATGGATAATCGATACGATGAACTTGTCGAAGACATCGTGCGAAAAGCTGATGGAGTATTCTTATGGGTGTTTCTCATTGTCCGATCACTCTTGCAAGGTCTGTTGAATTGCGACCGACTCTCCGAATTACAGCGAAGGATACGTCTTCTCCCTTCGACACTGGAAGAGTATTTCCTACATATCCTTTCTACTACTGACGGTGCCCACTCGGAACGTGCGGCAGAGACTTTCGAAATCGCTCTCAAAGCTACTTACCCTATGTCCTTGCTTGTATATTCATACGTCGATGAAGAAGACCCATGCTATGGAATCAATGCAGAGATCAAGGAGCCGTCGCGTCAAGAGATCATACACCGATTGCAAATTACGAAAAGACGCCTCAATGCACGCTGCAATGGATTGCTCGAGATTCTGATCGCCAGTGACGATGACGATAAACGTGAACTTCTCAGAAATATCATCGATGATCCTGGAGACTCACCAGTCGCAACCAATACTATCGACAAGAGCACTCTCTTTGATGTATTCATCGTTAACTTTCTCCACCGGACGGTTAAAGATTTTCTCAACACTGAGGCCATTCAGAAAATGATTAGACAAAACATAAAAACCGATTTCCAACCACTATCTACAATAGGTCGAGCACTCCTAGCTCAAATCAAAGCACTGCCGACCCAATTTTCCCGCTCGTCCAAAAAGACATAATGAACTTGTGCGGCAGATGGTCAACGGTATTCTTTCCCACGCAAGAGTCTCTGATGAAAGATTCCAAGCCCCGGAATTCCAGACGCTGGATGAACTGGAACGTACCCTTTTAGCTCTATCATCTGCTCAGGAGATCGAAAAAGTGCCAACACAGTCGGCTGGTATTAGAGCTTTAGGTTTCAACTATGATTCTTTCCTAGAACTTGCGGTTGAAGCTGCGCTACGCAACTACGTCTGTTGCAAGTTGCGTTTGTCTTCAGAAAAGGGATCACAACCGAGTCTTAAGAAGCTGCTGCCCGTTGCAATGAATATGGACTGGAGTGCAAAGAGCGCAGCTCGCAGTGAATCCATGGTCCGGCTCCTCGTAAACGAATTAGAAGCGCAGAGAACAGAAGAATGGACTATAGTCGAGCTACCATCTCTTTGGATCTTTTTTCTACGAACTTTACCGGAAGAATATGGTATCTTTGAACAGTGGGATCTGGGGGCCTATTTGCAAACCATCCAAATGTTTCTTGATATGGGCGCTAATCCTAAGGAGCAACACGACGGATGCGTGGCGTGGGAGAGTACGCTTCAGAAGCTTGAGGATCAGTTCAAACAAGGACGTTTCCAAGTGAGCAGAAATGAAGCGATGGACTTCATCGAAAAGTACCGAATCATCTTCCTAGCTCACGATGTAGAACTGTTTTCTGCACAGCCTTCTGTGGACTTGAATGCAGGTGAGAATGCTGGGGATATGATACTTTCTTTCAATCAGGATTGAGTTTTCCTTTCTTTACCACTGTTCTTTGTAATCACGTAGTATAATTCATCGTTGCAATCGCTTACGGCTTTATTCCTCGTAACAGTAAAGTCTCTGCTCTGCAATCTCTGTGATAACTGAACTAGCTCAATTCAACGAAAACTTGCAAGTTGAAAGTGAAATATACTTATACACGACAGATCTAGGTCATCAACAGATATCCAGTAAGCTACCCTTTCTAGGAATAGTGGTCGAAATGCGGGAGCATCTACCCGCTGGCATTAGGACCGAAGCTAAGCATGTCACCGCAACTAGGGTCTAGATCTTCCGTTAATTCCTCTATTACCCCCTCGTAAATAGTAGTGAGAGGATTGATATCGGTTCTGAGAGACGTCGTGGTGGCGGGGTAACTATGAACACTACAGATCGCTCATACTAATTTTACAGCACACTATTTGTGACTATACCAGCAGTTTTCTTGGGGGGAAGAGGGGTTACCGCTACTATTCCTATTTCTGGTGGAGATTGCACCTCCACGATCTAGACACATACGCCACGAGCCGCCTTAACGCCATGCGGGGGCGAAGATGGCGGCAACCAATCGGAGGATCATGAGCTCGATATAAGAGTGTACGAGGCGGTATAGTACATAGCTGAATGACGCGCTAGTACAAGACTTGATGTGTGTAGAAAGATGGATAGAGCGATAGTGCATTTGTTCAAGCAGTCCAGCCCAAGTCCAATGCATATAAAGGCTATAGTATTCGGGCAATGACTGTGGCCAAAGGCTGCTCTTCATATCGTTTCCACCCAAGATGCGCATCACTCACCTTGGCACGCTCTTCTCTCTCGCCCTAAGCGCGAACAGTATACCAACGGCATCCCCACCTCCAAAATCCCACTACTACCTCCCCAAGCGCCTCATCGCACTCGAAGAGCATGCCGTCTCCCCCTCGCTCGAAGCCGAGATCATCGCCAGCGGCCTAACCCAGCGCAACCCCGGCATACTCGCCAAACTCAAAGACGTCGGAGCAGGCAGAATCGCCGCCATGGACGCCGGCCACGTCTCTCTTCAAGTACTCGCACAGCAATCAGCTTCAGGATCTGAGGACCCATCAGGATGCCGCGCAGCCAACGATGCCATCCGCGATGCCATCAAATCAAACCCTAAACGTTTCGCCGGCTTCGCAGTCCTGCCCATGGCGCTCCCCGACGAAGCAGCCACAGAACTGAACCGCAGCGTAACCGACCTCGGTTTTAAAGGCGCAATGATCTGGAACCACCTCAAAGACGGCACCTACTACGACGCCGCACGCTTCGACCCCGTCTTCGCCATGGCACAAGCCCTCGACGTCCCACTGTACCTGCACCCTGCATCTCCCACCGCAGACATCACCTCCAAGCTCTTCGCAGGCAACTATCCCGCCGCCCTCGCCGGCCGCCTAGGCTCCAACTCCTGGGGCTGGCACGTCGACGTCGGAACGCACGTGTTGCGTCTCTACGGCGCCGGCCTCTTCGACCGTTTCCCCCGTCTCAAACTCATCATCGGACACAACGGCGAAGGCCTACCCATGTTCATCGACCGCATCGACTCGACTGGCCTACGCAACGACACGTCGTTTGAGCGCGTGTGGAGCACGAATATCTGGTCCACGACGAGTGCGTTTTTTACGGTCCGCCAGTTTGAGCAGCTGAGGCAGGTTAGTCCTGTAGAGCGCATCATGTATTCGGTGGATTATCCGTTTAGTGACATGACGGATGGGTGGGCATTTGTGGAGAAGCTGGCTGAGGCGAGGGTGTTGAGGGATGAGGAAATGGATTTGTTTGCGCATGGGAATGCGGAGAAGCTACTGGGGTTGTGAGGGGGCGGCGTTGGGGCTAAGATGCGGCGAGGGGGAAAGAAGCTTTTGGATAAGCGTGGGCTACTGGAGTTAATCGAGGCTTGTGTGGAGCGTGGCGTTCTTTCATCAATTTACTGACCGTGGAACATTATTATTTTTTCCGTCCCCCCCCCCTTCCCCCCTTCTTTTGACTCGGCAAGAGAAAGAAGTGCGCTTTATCCTTTTCTTGCACAATCCCATGTGATGTTAGGCTCGGTGGAAATACCGGTATGCTGTAAATACATCTTTCATACAAATGAAATAGGGCACTTGAATTCATTGCTCTCGAGCTTCTTTATGGATTGTCAGTCATATCCGAGAGCGTTAGGATATGTTTTCGTGTAGAAAAGAAACAGCTGGTCAGTTGATGTACCAGAGCTTTGTTGAGTAAGTCTCTCCTCCACGATACGTACGTGCAGATAGGACCGAGATAATCACTGGGATTGCCGGAAGCCCCAAACATTACTATATACAAGAACGATCCCATAATGCTCTATTACTATGCCTTATTCTACAAAGGGCCTACATATCCTCTACTATTTGAATAATATAGGTGTTTGGTGCTTGGGGGAATTGGACAAATCAGGTGCAGACAAAACTTATGCATAACCACTACCGCTACTACGACATTTGAATGTACCCGAAAATGAACTGTTGGCATGCATTTTTCTTCTACAAGGAATGTTTTAAGCAGTCACTAGGAGCATAACAGGAAAAGAAAAGAGGAGTTTGTGGTGCATGTTTCGCAGACGACTAGCGGGGTTTGGATATGTTTATATTTCCCAATACAGCGATGAGATATGCAGGTATTCAGGCAAGGGCACTGTGGCGCTTGTTTATTACAAGGATAAGGATGAGTATCGTCCTTGTCGCTGGATTGCTGCCGTTCAGGATGATAGGTATGCTGGGTCCTGCAAGAATATGAATTGTCAGGAAGTGTTTTAGAGTTAGGTAATTTCTTAACACATTTGGTCAAAGGGCCACGTTGGAGCTATTTTGCACATTATTTCGAGACTTTTTACTTTTGGAGCTTCTGGTTTGCGTCTATGGTCCAGAGTTTCCTGTAGGTTGTGGGAATCTTATTGGAGAAAAGGCTTTGCATTCTAAATTTCGCACAAATTTGAATTTTTCTATAGAAAATATGATAAAAAAAGCTTAATGCTGGTAGCAAGTAGTGGTGGAATTAACACCGAGGTATGTTTCCATCACATGAAAGTCCTTAGGTCAAGGAAGCATATGTTTATCGTCACTATACCGTCGATTTGTAGATCTAAAGGCTCGCACATAGGACATTTGCAGCTGAAATTACTCGTGAAAATGGAAGTCGTTTGAAGTTCACAAGTACATAATTATAAGATTCCCCAGACTATAGCCCGGTTCAGTGTCTTAGTAATAGGGACGCCACCAGGGATGAGCTCATATGACTAAAGCTTCTTCAACAATGAGCGCAAAAGATACAAAAAAATTGGTTTCAGCGTTACAGCCACTAAACCGTAGGTATTCAACTTTGATTAATAGGACTTGCAAAAAAACATACAACAGCGGGGATTCGCCAGTGGTCACCCACCTGACTACTAGTCCGCCGGTCGAAGATTTAACGTGTGGAGAGCGAACGGGATCCGGTGCAA
>NW_006912297.1:0-34800 GCF_000523435.1 Bipolaris zeicola 26-R-13 | reverse complement strand
CAGATAGAACGGCCTTTGGCCAAAGTCCTACATAGCCAACGGCTGATACAGGACTATAATGGAATAATAATAACCTCGCCGATATTCGTTGCCTGGCCTGGCTTTTCGACAATCTTTTGCAGTCGACCAACCAAGCCTTGCACATGGTGTTGGATTAACGCTTCTTAATCTTTAAGAGCATTTGGGGTAAACGCTGGTTGAATGCCTTTTTTCAGCTTCTTGTGCAGCTCTTTGTCATGTATTGTAATGATGTTTTTCCCGACTAGCAATAGGTTTCCAGCTTGCTCCTGTACAGTCCCTTGTTTAGTAAAGTATGTATTTCTGTTGTTTTTGGAGCTGTTGTAGATCTGCTTTTGTGCAACGACTGTGCTAAAAGAAAGTTCGTTGGGGCCCATGCGAACCACTGGGCCTGTTGGAAGTCCATTAGATATGTCTTTTGGCATTCAAGACATAACCTTAACCTACCAAAGGTCGCGTGTAAGTCTTTCATTCTGGTGTTCAGCCTTCTGCGCTGCATAACGTAAAGCATAAAAATCTTTTTTTTTCCATGAACTGTTAATAAAACCTCTTATGAAATTCTATTGCCCATGAAGCGGATGACTTACTGGCGAACACCGAGCAAGAAATGGACCAGGGATTTTCTTCAGCGGATAGAAAAAAAGATTTTAGATGATATTTCCGAGTTGCCACGACGAAAGCTTTTTTAGTTAGTTTAATCTAAGAATTGTCTCTACAAGAATAGATGAGAGGACTCACAAGGCCAAAGAACACAACTGTGATAGACACTCGGTCTATCGCATTCATTGACGAGAGCGTAGCTCCCATTCTGTTGCAACACGCAAGGGATCAGATCCAGGTAGATTTAGCGTAAAGTGAGATTTCCCGCGACGAGTGCAAAGGGAGATCTGTTTCACAAAACAGGTGGCATTGGCAGGCGAGAGTATCTATAGGTCTTCCTGGATGGTTCAGTATTCTCAAGCTTTTGTTCCAATTGCTTGACTAGTAGGCTATGTTAAAGACACCGTCTCTACACGACTGTTTCCCTTTACAGGGTTCAAGATAGTACCACGCGCAGCGCTAGTTGCCTGTAGTCAGCATACATGCCTCTTCACCCAGCATTTGTCTTTACTTTTCGGCTAACTACTTAATCACCTTGCACATCTTTGTGGATTCTCTCATATCTAACAATTTCCCTGAAAATTTACGTCCATTCGATTGACCAAACACTTTTCCTTCGGTCACTATATGTTTGGCACATTCTCGGGGCTTGGCTTCTATTAGTGAGGTTGTTGGAATTCGCCGTTGACGGATTAGATAAGAGCTGACTGTTCGGTCACGTATCTGCTTCGTGCACTTTTCGGCGTTTCCTCTCTATTTTCTAGCCTCGCAAGATCTGCCTTTGATGATTGGCTAGATGGGCAAGTAGATCCGAATAGGTCATACGTGCCCTTATCGTTACACATAACTTCAGATTTCAGGTCTGGAGCAGAATCTATATAAGAGTATCATGCATTATATTTACTAGTATTAATCTTGTTATTCTTGCATCTGTTCATCCTTATCAGAAAGCTTTGAAATTTCTGTATTGAACGTCATGGAGGCTATTTTCCAACACTCTTTCCCTGTTGATCCTAAGGAGTTGTCAAAACATGGCCATTTTTCCAAGCTCATGCCCCGTATAAACCACAGAGACGATTTGGCAAATGCTGCAACTCGAAAGCTCTTATTAAACTGGGCAGAAATGGTTGGAGATGGATGGGAGAGCGAATCTAATAGCTCACTGAGTAAAGTTGGCAATTGGTGTTCGCTAGTTTTCCCTGAAACAAAGCCGGAGAGGTTAGGAACTCTGACCTATCTCACCGATCTCGGGTTGATACACGATGGCATGTCAATGAGTTCCTGCTTATTTTTATTAGTTTACTGATATTGGAGATAGATAATACGGAAGCGATATCTTCTGATTGAGCTAATCAGGAGCATCAAGTACTCTGTGTCGCTTTGAATGATTCCGATAATTCAAATATACCTGGAGGTTCCCGTTCTCAAAAGATTAAGAATCTAGCAGCTCAATTTTTGTTCGAAGCAATGAGCATTCATTACGAAAAGGGTTCGATGATGATCAAAGCTTATCGAAAGAAGTGGCTCGAGGTGATGGACAGCCCACCATCGAATGCCTTCAAAGATATCTCATCTTACTTGAAGTTTCGAATGAGCAACGTCGGCATGGAGTAAGTAATTCCACTTCTCTGTGCGATTCTCGCAGATTACTAATTTTGTCTACTAGTCCTTTTTGGAATGGACATAACATTGACAGCGGACAAAACCAAGGCCACACAACACGTTATGGATGCCGTGGATTGTGCACTCGTCCTGACCAACGACTACTACAGTTTCGATCGGGAGTACGCAGCAGTCAAATCTAACCCCGAGGCTCGTATCGTGAACGGGATATTCCTCCTCATGCTAAACGACGGTATCGATGAGGCGGAGGCAAAATCATCAAAACGCGATCTAATCGTCGAGTATGAGTCGCAGTTCCTTGTTCGATGGAAAGAATACCAGGAGAAAAATACCAACATGTCGATGAATCTCCGACGCTTCATAGAAGAGCAGGTGCTATCGTGGCCGGTAACCACTGGTGGTGTACCGTGTGCCCTAGGCATCATTCTTTCAAGACCCAAGCAGCGAAAGCGCCGCAAACACATGTCGCTCCTTCAAAACCCCTACCAACTGGTGGACCGAAAAGAACCGACTCTGCGACATCCATTGACACGGTTTTCACCCCTCAACTCTCTCAAGAAGCACTAGTAGAACCTATTGATTATCTCAAATCAATGCCATCGAAAGACGTTCGGAAATCGCTTATCGATTCATTGAATGTTTGATTCGATATTCCTACAAAAAAGGTGAAGAGCATCGAAGAGATCATAGATACCCTTCGCCAGTCATCATTGATCCTGGACGACATCAAGGACAACTCCGGTATCCGACGTGGCCTACTGTCCGTCCACACAATATATGGCCAGGCCCAGGCAATCAACAGTGCAACATACATTTTTGTTCGGGCCGTGAACCTAACCTCTCTAGGGTTAAGTCCCAAAGGGCTATCACGCCTGCTGGAAGGTCTTGAGCGTCTATTCGTTGGCCAGAGCTAGGATTTGTATTGGAAACACAATCTGATCTGCCCCTCGAAAGAGGAGTACTTGCAGATGGTGGATGGAAAGACAATGAGCATGTTCAGACGCTGGTTGAGCTGATAGAAGTCGAAAGCCTCACACCGTGTCCTCCCAAGACTGAAAATCTCATTTTCCTCTTGGGGAGGTATTTCCAGATCAGGGACGACTACATGAACTTGGTATCCAAAGGATACGCAGCGCAGAAGGGTACTGGTGAGGATCTCGAAGAGGGCAAATTTTCCTTCCCGATCTTCGCTTGCATACAGGATTGCCCGGCCTCCAAGGGCAAGATCCTTGGTTTGTTTCGCCAGCATGCGGCTGGTCAGAAGCAGCAGTCGATCGGGATGGGTGACGAGTGTAAGAGTCTTATCATGCATATCTTGAACGATAGAGGGGCTCTTGCTACAACTAAGAGCTATCTTTTAGAACTAAAAGATAGCCTCAAGGAGGAGATCGGGTGCCTGGAAGCAAAGACAGGAAAGACTAATAGCCTGTTGACGCTTTTGATTGAGACTCTGCGTCTTAATCAATAGCAGATCAATGCAAATTTAGTCGCGCTGGTCACTTTCTGAAAAGAAGGGCATTAATTCTTTTGTCTAAGTTCTAATAACGATGCGGGTATTCTAAAAAAACTCCAAACCCAAGCTACTGAAAGATGAGCGATACAACGAAACAAATCCATCACCAATATCGCGACCATGTGCGCCTCTTGCAACGCCCAAGCCCCAGAAACAATCCACAATGCTAATAAAATTCTTCAGAGTCTCATTCACGTAACGACTTCATCATCATTGTGCGCGCGATTATAAGGAATAGAGCCAGGATATAGCTCTGGAAGCTCAATCCCATCGTCCGGATGTAGTAAATGCCAATCGCGAACAATATCCCACGCTTCATTTATGTGCCAATCAGAGGCAATGCCCTCTTTAATGATCACGTACATGCGCCGAGCAAGTATAGCCTCGGGCGAGAACGCAAATCGCTTAAACTTCTCCGACGCATTGTCCAGAAAAAACCGCTGGAGAATTTTGCATGTTTCAGAGCGAGGGGAGATGTTTACTGTGATTTCGTCGTCAGCAATAGCACTTTCGATATGGTCCTCCGTCCACAGCCAAAAAGGAGCTCGGTAGGCGACGAACTCTGGCACGATGAGAGCGGAGTCCCAATCTATAGCGCCGGTGATTTCGACTTCGGTGTCGCTACGAATTTCTGCGAGTAAGTTGTATGCCATGAGATCTCGGTGAGCCAGCACACAGGGTCCCTCAAGAAAGCCGCGCTCATCCAGCGATTGGACGATCCGACCGAAGTTGCACCAGATTTCACCGAAAGTGAAGTAGCTGTTTTTCCTATGATATTCGCTCCATCGTCGACACTGCTCAAAGAGGTGCTCGAATGTATCCTGAGGTTCTTCGGGCAGCTTGAATGACTTGTCTCCCAACTTCTCGTGCTGCAAGTGGAGGCTTTCTACATGAAGTCGTGTCGAGTCTGAGGAAAGTGCATCTAGTGAAATAGCACCGCCCGGTCCCTCTACTGCGGCAATGGTAGGGACAAGTTCAATGACTTGTTTGGCGATGGACTTGAGCTGCTCTAAGCTTAGAGTCTTCTCTGTCATAAGGGCCGCCAGGTTTTTGCCTGGGAGACGAGATTGGATCATGTATGGTTTTCCCACGGCGTTATTGGAAGTTGGGTCGTAGCTCACTACGATTGGAATCGGCAAATCGAGAAGCGCACCGACAGTCTTGAGAATGGCGACGTTGCGATTCACAACAAGGTTGTCGTCCTCTCCGTCTGTACGAGGGATTCGAACAATATAAGAATTGGAATCTGGAGTCTCTGATGTTTGGAGCGCCCCTTGAAACCAGGATGGAAAAAGGATCTGTAATAATGCGTGAAACCAGGTCACAAGGGTCCGCTTGGGTCGTGGCGAGATTGTAAGAGCTGCGACTCGATTGTAGCTGCCCCCCTTCATGTACTCGACTTTGATGTTAGAAACATCTTTTCCGAAGCAAAGAGCAGCCATGGTAGCGATCTTGTGTTGAAATGTTTCGAAGGGTTCGTAAGACGGGTCATCGTTGTAACTGGAGGTGGACAACTCTGATCGTGCATCCACAAAGTCAGATTGTGTTGAGTTGGACGTCATGATGTGGGACAAACTTTTGCTAGATCTAGTTGTTGTTCTTCAAGTCAAGAATCTGGATGAGTGGCTTAGGTTCAGTTTCGCAAAGACAATTGAGAGGTTCTTATATGTTGCAAGCGGAGTGCACATTGTTTGCGAACAAATGGGGCTCCTTTGTCCAGTGCCTCAAAATAGAGTTAGTTCGTACCTGCAGTGAGACTTTCAGAGCGTTCCACCACCAGGTGAATCATTTTTTCATAGTACGATTAGAGACAGCTATGTGATGCAATAGAGGAGAGACATTGTATTCTCACTACTGGTTTAAACCATGATATAAAATGTTCGCTACAATAATGCCTAGAAACGATCTACAGAATCACAACTCTCAATTACAATACCTCAACTGACTTAAACACTTGTTCAACCAACTTAACCGAACATCTAGAAAACCGGACCCTTGTACATCATGCCACACAAGACTAAGACCCGACACCATTGCTCGGGCCAGAACGGATGGGTTGGCGATATAAGCCCCGGAAATTGCAACAAATCCGGTAATGGCTCTCACTGCACGAAGCATCAAATGCTTTGTGAGGGTGGGTGTGGGGCGTGGCATTTGAAAAATCAATCTGGATGCCAACAGTCCATCGCGAGGAAGGAAGCCGAGGAGCGTCGGCAGCGAGCCGAGCGCCAGCGTCTGAAGGAAGAGGAGGAAAAGAGTAAAGATGAGGATTTTTTCAATCCAGGTAAGGAACGAAAGAAACCTAGAAAAAAGGACTCTGACACTAATGCTGGCGCCGCAGCAGCTTAATTTCAACTTTTGCTATAGATACAGGCGGATAGAAGGCTCTGGTAGAGAAATTATAATAAAATTAGAAAGGATATATTGCAGAAATTAAAATGCTCGTGATATGCAGGCGGTAGAGTGAAACCCCAAGACGAGGGCTAAGCGACAAAAGCTCAAAGACGAAGAAGCGGAGAGGGAGGAGGATGACTTCTTCAAACTGGGTAAAGTCTGGAAAAACCCCCAAGAAGAATGATGTCAAACCAAACGATGAAGAAGCCCAAGACTGACACTCCTAGACACACAGGGCTGTGGAAAATATCATCTGGCAAGCCAAAAGGCATACCGGAAGTGCCTGGTCAAATTGAGAGCCGACGAGCGCCGGGCAAGGGCTCTGAAACAAAAGGCTAAAGATGATGAGTCGAAAACAAAAGGCCGATCGAGTTCTTTAAGCCAGGTAAAGAGCGCAAAAGCCGAAAAAAGCCCCCAAACCAGACCCTGAACACGACTCTGGCGAAGCTTGATGCCGACACTCCCAGACACCCAAGGTTGTGGAAAGTACCACTCGGCAAGCCTATCAGCTTACCGGAAATGTATCGGAAAAATGCGGGCAAATGAGCGTAAGGAGCGGGCTGAACGCCAGAAGGCAAAGGATCAGGACGCTAAGAACAAAGACGACGACTTCTTCAACCATGGCAAGAAGCGTACGAAGCCCAAAGAGAAGGATTCGGATGCTGAACCTGATGCTGGCGCGGCTTAATGCTGACATGTGCAGACATACAGACGGATAGCAGGTTACAGCAGAGAAAAATAGGAAGGATATATAGCTGGGAAGGGAGGCGTCCTGCCATCCAATGAATAAACTGAATATGAAAGGATTCGTGAACTATGCATCGCAACGTGACACTGGTATGGTGGTTGCCGCCTGAGGAGAGAAATATCGGACTTGATGTGGTGCTGGTCTGGCATCTCCAGGCGCATCTGGTGTTTGCATGGTGTTTCCATCAGGCTCGCCAGGTGTTGCGGTAGGCTGATGGATGGAGACCTTGCGGATATAGCGGGAATAATATAGAAATAGTAGTTGAGCTTGATGCTTTAGATTGTGGTTGTATATAGAGTGTGATGGAGTTTGAAGGGGATGAGGAGTTTTGGATGATTTATATGGGTTTGAAGTATGGAGGGTTAAGTTACTGAGACATGCTGATTCGTCAACGGGTTTATCTTTAAAGCTTGGACTGTGTTGCGAGACAGAATGCTAGACATGGCAGTTGGGATGAATGAAGAAAGAAGAGACAAGGCAAACTATCTTGATGCGGACTGTTTTGATGATGGCCAAGGTTATACGCGTTATCCGTCTGTTGTAGTGATGGATGATACCCCGGCGCTGAAGCAGCCAATCACAGCTCTCGCAAGCGACTGCAAGAATGCTTTACGTCATTGGCAATGCCATCGACACCGGGTGTCGTGACTTCGCGTTCTGTCCTCACCAAACGTGGCAAATGTCGTCCTTATCGCGTAGCAAGCCAGTCTTACATTTAGAAACGCGCTCGTTCAACCGTACGTTTGCACGTTTTACAATCCCGTTGCATCGCAGCAATCATTTTCCCTGACAATTCACGATACCCTTTCAAGCGAGACATCATACAACCATGAAGCGTGGAGCAATCGACTCGTTCTTCACGCGCCCGTCGCCCAAGAAACCAAAGTATGAAGTCAGTAAGGCCAAGTCGAGTCATGCTTCCTATCCCTTTGCGATTCCACACCTACCGGAGGACTTTGCAGAACAGCTGGGTTTCGCGCCTGCCGAGGAGGGCAAAATCATGAACGACCAACTTGACCTGGATCTCATCTACTACCAACCATACATCCCTTCCTCGATTGCTAGTGGCGTGTTTGAGTTTCTCCGGCAAGAGCTGCCCTTTTACCGCGTCATCTACAACATTACGCGCGGAGGAGTGCAGACACAAATCAACACTCCTAGATACACTACCGTGTTCGGTGTTGACGATACATCTCGCTTTTCTCCCGACGGAAAGATTATAGATGCCAAGACAAGCAAGCCGGTGGAGAAGACCAGATATAAATGCGCACCAAGACCTATTCCGCAATGTCTCGACGAGCTGAGAAAAGTGACCGAAGGAACAACAGGGGAGACGTTCAACTTCTGTCTCGTCAACTACTACGCCGATGGCAAGGACAGCATATCCTACCATTCAGACGACGAACGGTTTCTCGGCCCCAACCCAGCCATTGCGTCCTTCAGCCTCGGTGCAAAGCGCGATTTCCTCATGAAGCACAAACCCATGCCGCCGAAGGATGGTGAGAAGATTGAAGAGCCCAAGGGACTGAAGTTGCCGCTGGGCTCCGGGGATATGATCCTAATGCGTGGTACGACGCAGGCGAATTGGCTGCATAGTATACCAAAGCGTGCGGGGCCGGAGGCTGGCAAGGGGAGGATCAATATTACGTTTAGAAAAGCGATGGTGAAAGGGGGAACGGAGAATTACTATCAGTACAATGTTGGGTCTGGTGGGGTGTATAGATGGGATGCGAAGGCTGAGAAGATGGTGCAGCAGGAGATTGAGAAAGGAAACGATGAATGATTCGTCTGCTATTAAGGGGTTCGTCTGGGTTAGGCGTTGGTGTAGTGTGGAAGCAGACCTTGATGGACCTGTCATCCACTCGAACTAATCTCTCTGTTCCATGACGATTACTTATCCGTCTCTTATCCGCTCGATATGATTGCACCTGGATGGATTGACGTGCTGCTGGGGCTTTTGGGATTACGCAGCAGCCTAACCTGGGGCGGCGTTGGTGGACAAGCAAGAAATGGCTCGAGCATGAGCCAAGTCAACCCCGCTCTCGAGACTGTCGCGGCCACAGAAAGTATAAATTATGGACGTGAAAGGAGATTTGTGGTATCGCTGCGGAAAAGGACTGCATTATGAGTGAGTCAGAGCCGCGCATCAAGTAATCATGTCATGCGCATGGATGCCTGAGGGTGCGGTGGCGACCATGGCGCATCGTGCAGGCTCCCTTGGCGGGCATTGAATGAGGGTGGTCGGAGTTAAAGGCCGCCTAATTCTCCCAATGCCCTGGACAGGTTTCCCGCCTGCGACAGCACAACACAACACTCACCACTTATCTCTTGCTAGCCCGGTATTATCCACGCCAAACGAGTCGCCCAAGCAGGCCTGTAGTCGCAATCGTACAGCTGGGCGCTCTGGATAAGTGCAGCGCGCCATCTCGTCGTGGGTGCGACCAAAGGGAGCTCTCGTAGGGCGCAACAGGAGCTGGTTGAGAAGGGTACGAATCGGTGCAATGCTTCGTCACGATACGTCTGCTGAGAGAATATAGACAGTATTAGCAACAACATTTCGATACACTGCTGCCTTGCGATACCTCGACCATCAGTGCTCTAGCCGACAGCTTGCACACGCTTCGTCCATCTGGTCTGCAAACAAGAGCCCTGCACGCTGTGGCTCGACACGAGACGCATCCACCCCGCGACGGATGTTCATGGTCTCTGGGCATACATATTCGACCTAGAGGAGGTGGACTTTGGGGTGGAAAGCATAGACTGTGTTGTGCTTGATACGCAAAATCAGCTGGAAAAGACTCAGACAGTCTCAAAGAGGACACCGCCAGGACATCAAGCCATTTGAATCCCGGACTGCAGTCGTCACATCCCTTGGCGTCTGGAGATAGGCTCACCTCCGAAAGATTTAAGACCTGGCTAGCCCGCGCTCGCATAATTCTCCACCTGGGCACTCTTTCACGCCCTCCCATCTGTGCAGTGCTTACTCGCGACAACGCCAATCTGCACGACACGATCCAGAACCTCATCTCTGCAGCTCAGGCGACCCACGAAAGCGTGAGATTTCATCATACCTTCACCTCGGCGATAAGCCCTTAACTCCGCTCTCTCCACCCAACACCACACGTGCGACTGCAGCCCAGCATGCCGCCCACACCACCCTCCACAAACTCTTCGAGCGCAGGCCATTCGCCGCCGGATCCACAGTTTCGGGTCGTGCGAAAGAGGAACCGAGTCCCGTTGTCATGCGGCGCCTGTAGACATAGGAAGTAGGCATACCTCTACGAAGCCACTGCGCTGTACCCCCCAACGCTGACGCTTGCAGGTTGAAATGCAACCGTGGCCACCCCTGCGACAACTGCACCAAGCGCGGAGATACGGCATCATGTACGTATGCTGCTCCAAGCAACCGCAAGAAGAGCTCCTCGAGCACTGGCTCTGCGACGACCCCTGATGACATGCAAAACCGCATTGACCGTCTAGAAGGACTTGTCCTCTCTTTGATGACCAATGGCGCACAAAGCGCTGGCCCAGCTGCCGCTCATGCTGCCATCGCCGGTAGTCTCAACGGTGGAGCCTCGGATCCGCAATTCAATGTTAGTCAATATAACACTGCCATGAGCACTGGCGCGTCCGAGTCGATTCCTGAAGAAGATGTGGAAGAAGAAAGCGAAATGGAGAATGTCACAAAATCGATTGGCGTCATGAAGGTACACAACAACCAAACCGTGTTTGCTTCAGAGGCACATTGGTACGCCATCCTGGGGGAGCTATCCGAAGTCAAAAACTACTTTGCAGAACACAAGAAACAGTACGAAGATCAGCTCAAGAGGTATAGGGCAACACATATCGGAGACCGACCCCCAGGAACATCTTTCCTCATGGGCGGCCAGAAGCCCTGCTCTAAAGCTGAAGTTTTGTCACGCTTTCCTCCGAAACCGACGGCCGACCTTCTTGTGTCGCGATTCTTCAACACCTACGACCCTGGCATGCACATCATCCATGGACCATCTTTTCAAAAAGAATACGATCGGCATTGGTTGCAGCCAGAAGAGACGCCAGTCATCTGGCTGGGTCTTGTCTTCTCCATGATGTGCATCGCACTGCAGTCTTACACTCGGGCTGGGGACGAGCCACCAGAGTACCATAATAAGTCTTGGGAAATGTCAAGAGAGTATGGTGATCTAACTGCGCAGTGTCTGACTTTGGCCGACATCACACAGCCCATTACTGGCATGATGGAGACGTTAATATTACATGTACACGCTGAGTACGCTCGAAGCAGAGACGCCGAAGTAGGCATTCTTATCGGTACTGGCATAATTGTACGGCTGGCCATGCGCATGGGACTTCATCGGGACCCTGGGCCATATCCTGGCATTCCAGTATTCCAAGGCGAGATGCGAAGACGTGTTTGGGCAGTCGTGCGTTCGATCGATTTGCTGTTTTCTGCCCAGGCAGGTCTACCCCCCATTGTCAGACCACGAGACACCAATACGGAGATTCCGAGAAATCTCTACGACGACGAGCTCCATGAAGATATGAAGGTTCTTCCGCCGTCGCGACCCGAGACGGAAGCGACCCCCACTCTTTTCCTCATCAACCGAACCCGTCTCATCTACAAGCTCGGCGAAGCTGTCGAGTGCACGGATACCTTGACCTGCGCATCTTATGACGAGATAATGAGGCTGGATTCAGAGGCTCGTGAATTGCACGAAAACATCTCGCCCCATCTCAAGATGCGCGGCATGGACGAGTCAGCACGAGATCCTTCAACTTTGATCATGCAACGCTTTACACTAGACCTGCTCTTCCTGAAGATCATTTGTGTACTGCATCGGAAGTATCTCGCTTACGGCAGAGTACAGTCGCGATTCTGCTATTCAAGAAAGGCCGTTATTGAAGCATCGTTGATGCTCCTAAAGCACCAAGCAACCCTGCACAGAGAGTGTCAGGCTGGTGGCCGGTTAAGGAACGTGAAATGGTTCATTTCATCACTGACAACTGTCGACTTCCTCCTCGCTGCGATGATTGTATCGTCGGATCTCTACCACACCACGGCACAATCTACTCCTCGGTCTCCATCGACCGATACAATGTGTTGGAGTTCAGATCGGGTTGATGAGATGCTAGACGCGATCGAGATAGCAGTTGGCATTTGGGATGGACTCAAGGACGGCTCCATGGAAGCATACAAAGCGCATGCAACGCTCAGCGTCATGTTGGAACAGCTGAAGAAACATCGAGCGACGAAGCAAGCACCAAATGGATTTCAGGCAGCTTCGTCAACATACCCGATCACACAAATGGAGGACGCAAACGTTGCTCCGGAACATTCAGCAGCGATGACATTGGGCTTACTTAGCACAGGTGGCATGACACCTAATGCGAACATGTTCGATCAACGATACCCAGCAGGCATGGCCAATCTCTTGAACGACCCAGTTTCTCAGCCATCCACAGGCTTGACACCCCAGTACAACCAGTCTATGGGCGGTCCCACAGGGACTGAGAACGTCCCAAGTCCATTTTCCAACTTGTTTGGAGCGAACCTATTCCACAATTTGGACCTACCACCAACCGACAATATAAACTGGGTACGCTAGACTAATCACTGGAGATGTTTACAGTGGCTAACAATCAACAGGACGCATGGGACTCGTACATTCAAGGTCCTGGCATCGAAACTACTAACAACTTTTTCCAAATGGATCTTGGCAACATGCCAATGCAGACGGAGCAGAATGGAGCGCCCACAGGACAGTCGCTCAACCAACAATCTACTGCAGCAGGTCAGACAAACATGTTTGCTCAAGATGTCTACATGGGTGTGAGTATGACCGAGTAGATATTCGTGATTGAGATCAAGCACTAACAGCAGCGTAGGCTGACGCGAAACCGGGGACTGGCGAAGGCTACGTCAGCGGCTTCAGAATGCCAAAATCGACTAATTAAAAACAAAACCAATGTACACGAACTAGCACATTCTTAACGCGCCACGACCTTTGTTGTACAACGTATGTTAGCCTTTTCGTATTCTGTCCAACTAAGCTCATTCGGTGGTTTTTTGTGCGCAAGGGCGGCCGTGGGGGCCAAAATCTTTCCATAGTAGTTAGTAGCTGTATTTAGAAACCCATGTATGGATGTCCAGCTGAGGTTTTGGAAGGAAGGGGGCGCAGCAAATGCTCTTGTGCCCGAATGCTGACTACCTTGTTCTTCATCTCATCAGCCTTTCTTTTCGTGACAAGGCTACTAACCTGCCTTCTTCCACTCTCCTCTTATTTGCTTGTTTCCCAGTTGGAAACGCGCAACTTCCTTAGGTCGCTACGTATCGAGTCTTCTATCCGTGTAGTTCGCATACACACTTCTGTGCCCCGCCCACCTGCTGCGCCACGCTACGCTCCACCCCCGCATCCCACCTTCCCCCCCTACCCATCGGACCCCGAGCATTGCCATCTTGGCTCTTCTCACAACTGCTGCCTACCTCCCTACCCTTTCCATCCACCCTCCCCCCTTCCCACAAACTCAAATTCGAACTCGAGAAATACATATACATCTACATCTGCGCCATCCCTATACCAAACTACCCGTTGGAAAAACGATGGCAACGAGTACATCGCAAGCTTCGCCGACAGTAGTATCGCAAACCACGGCATCGACGCTTGTTCCGAGCGATGCCCCAGCTATCAACGCGCAACCTGTTGAGTTGGATGCTAGTGCGAGTGTGACGCCTGAGGAGGTGAGGAGGCGACGAGGGAGTGAGATTCGTGGGGGCAGTGAGGTATGAGTTTATCCCGTTTTCTCTTTTCTTTCTTAGTTTCTGGGCATAAGCCGTTTTTTTTCTTCATCGGTTCTATCTTTTTTGGTGGCTGGGTGAGGGGGTGTGGGTGGGGGGGGAATGGAAGGGGGGAAAGGAAGAGGCTGACGCGGTGAATTAGAAGAGAGACGAGATTGTTGCGCAGAGAAAAAGGGATCCGGGGGTTATTGTTGATGTGCCGGGGGGATTGACGGCGGAGGAGGTGGAGGCGGTGGGGAAGGTGGTGAGGTAGTTTGTCGTGTAGGGTTTTGATGAAGACTGTGGTGTTGGGTAATAGTACAGTGGGAGATATATTTAATATTTACAATACAGCTCGAGGCTAGGAGGAGGATAGGGAGGGATTTTTTTTATTTACAATCAGTACCCCCATATACAAACTTTCCATCACTGCTATTCTCGCACCCACACGTGCCATCGACAGGACTCCGGATACATCCCATTCCCTCGCCCTCATCCTCACCTTGCACACCCGCTGCGTCCCAGAAAAACGTAAATGTATCTTTACGACTTGCCATTTTGGAACCGGGGGAGCAGTTGTAGGCTTCGCAGGTGCCGTAGGGGGCGCCGTGCGACTTGTCGTATTGGTGGTCGATGGTGAAGACGGCAAAGGTTTGCTTGCCGAGACGCGTGTTGTGGCTGCATTCTGCGGCTTGGATTGCTTTGCTTGTTTTCGCGGCTGGGAGGGGAGTGGGTTAGTTGAATGGTATGAAGGGGTGAGGAAGAGAAGGCGTACGTTTGCAGGCTGGGGCGGCAGGGTATGTAGCGTTCGAGTGGGAAGTTGCTGGGTCGAGGGTTGCTGTTATGCCGGTTGCGAGGGCGAGGAGGGTGAGGAGATTTGGCTTGAACATGGTGTGGATTTTCGTCTTGTTCCTTTTTTTTACTGCGAGATATTGGTGGTTGAATGAGTGTGGTGGTATGGATACAACGAAACGTCGTCGTACTCAAGGTATAAGTACACGACCCCTTGAGCAATGACCCTGCCATTTTCCCCGATCTCTTTTTTATACACATCTCATCAGAAGGGCTGTCATTGATCCACATGGAACCCGCAAACAAGGTGTGCACGTTGCGCAAATGGCATGTTTCGAAACGATGAAACAGCGCTAGACAGGGTGGGGCGGGTGGAGGTTGCGGGTGGAGTGTTTTGATATACGAGCTTCTAGAGCGGTACAAAGATGGCTTGCGTCAGCGTGGTCCCTGCGGATATTACGATGAATTAAGCTTTTTTGATTGGGACAGGGGCATCAACGGAGTTGGGAGCAACCATTGTGCTTACCTACAATAGCAAGGTCGATACCGGCCCGATCCTTACCTTGTAGAGTATACAACCATGTCTTCTCGGTCCTACTCGGCTGTCAAGTAGATCAAATCTAGGCTCTGAGATGTTCAAAGTAAAGGGAAATCAAGTAAGGCATTGAGATGGAGCAAAATCACGTTGCATGGAGAACCTAAGGTTTCGGTAATATGATAGGTCGTTCCCACTTCGTCCCGTGAGTAGAAATGCAGTGCTACGTACTACGTAAGCCAGACCCCGCACAACCAGCCGCCAGCAGTTACACTACTCATACGCAGTCTCTACCTATCTCATATCCCCAACCACCTGCTTAGTGGACATGGCAATCATGCTCAATGAAACACCATCAACAAACCAGGGTCAAGCATTTGGACCTCTACCTCCTGAGCTGCTTCTCAACGTCTTAGACCAGCTCGTGGAAGCATGCAACCATCACCGCCCTGTGATACGCTCACGATTCGACATAATAACCAGGACACTGTACTCGCTCACCTTAGTCTCGCGCAGCGTTCATCCGATAGCTACCGAATATCTTTACTCAAATTGCGTGTGGTTGGATTGTCCAGGGACCTTGGGCCGCTTTTGCTCAACAGCAGGACTAGATCATCAGCATCAAACCACCATACAAAAGACCAGAAAACCCCCGAAACCTACTTTCTTGCGATACATTACCTCGATACACATGTCACCCATAATGACAAGAGACCTATGGCAGGATGATTGGGAAACCTCTATCGGACGACCGGTAATCATCAGCTTACTCAACACTATTGGTTCTAATTTGAAGAGACTGCATCTCAACTTGATTCAGTTCATATTTGATTGGGGAGGTGCAGAAAGCAAAAATATGGCCATCATTGATCGAGACATGTACTCTAATATGTTGCTTCTGGAGGAGTTAATCATCTCCTGCGACATTATTAGCCACTTCCCCAACCCGCCACCGAATATCAAACGACTTGCCATAGCCACTGATCATTTCAGAGATGCAGAGTGGACCTTCTACCGATCTTCGCCATCACTCCAATCACTGGTGCTCTTTTGGCCAGATGGAAGGATAGACAAACACATTGACTCTTTCTTCGATTTGTATGAGGGAAAAAGTCTGGACATCGTTCTTGCTGACTAGTTTGGACATAACAAGACACAGGTCGGGATATGCGGCCGAGAATCAAATGACACGGTGCGGATATGGGAAGCTGATATGCCGTCGGATATGGGAAAGTCATACGACCAATGGATATGGGATCAAGGTGCTGCAGGTACACTGTGGGACCAGAAGCAGCGACTTATGCCATCATTGTCAGATACCAAAGGAGATTAGCTGGGTCAGCACGCAGCATTTTGAATACCACAACATCGCATGGCTAGATAGGTGATGATCATATTCAACAAGTTGTGTGCGAAGCCCCCTGCTATACTTGCCTCGTCACCAGTCGCAAACAACCACTGGACATCCTCTGCTTCAAGGTATCCCTCTCCAACGATTGTCGCATATTAAGCTCAAGCTCACCAATGTCCCATTCGGCACGCAAACTATTACCCCTTAGTAGATCCGCTCTCCCGCCACCCAACCAAACAGAAAATAAGCCGACCAACTCTGGATTACATATCTCGAAATGACTGTGTGTGAGTCTTGTCCGTCTCACGTGCATCGGCCCTGAATCCAGCGAAAATGCTTTCATCATTGGATACTCAAAGGCCAGAAACTCTAAAAGTCGGTGGTCGATCTGTTGGGCGAAGTCATGCGACGAGACCCCAGGACCGACGCAGAAATTTGCGCCTGAAGTTATTGAGATGAAAGTACCGGTCGGAGACGGACCAAATGTGCGAAGATACTGGTGGGCAGTGAGATGTGTACTGCGAAAGTTTGTCATCACATCAGCCCACCACAAGCCGTTCTCATCGGTTGTGTCCGAGTTGTCAAGATGTGTAGTACCGACATTCGCAATTGTTACATCCAATCTACCAAGGATATCTTTTGTAGCTGAGAAGAAGTTGTTGACGTCGAATGAACTTGTAGTATCGCAAGTCATGGCGATGATTGGGATGTTGGAGTTGATGCGTCTAATCTCGTCTGCGACAAATTCGAGGTCCTCTGCGTTGAGGCTGCTGATTGCGATTCCGGCGGCCTTTGCTTTGGCCCATGATATCGCAATTTCTCGGCCGATTCCGTGCGAAGCATTGGTGATGAGGGCGTATTTCCCGGCTGCGCTGCGCTGTACTGCTTCGAGGGCCGGGTACGGTTCTCGGTGGCAGACCATCGTCGGATGAGCTGTCAGCCCTAGCAAACCAGAATGTAAGTATCTCGTATCCATGGCTCGTCGAGATGTTCCACAAAATAACTATCAGCGGCGTCAAAAGATTGGAAAGCAAAGCGGAATCTCAGCATCCCACTTTCCTTTACGTTCGCGCACATTATATCTCACGCCTGCCTCTCCGGTGCTAATAGTCCAGTCAGCACTTGCTCCCGGATTGATCTACACCACAGTAAGCCCTGCAGCAATAGAACATACCCAAAGCAACTATTGTCATTCCTTCTCACCCTGACCAACAGGGCGCCTGACAAGCAACCCTGCAGGCCAGCAACCTCAAAGGCAACAATCAATGAGCCGTCCCCGCAGCTCTAAAGCTCAGGCACAAATCTCACACTCCCAAAGCGCCATTTCTCCACGAAAGATGTGCGTCCAACTCGCTGCAACACACCACTCCACATCTCACGTCGCCCTACCCAATCACAGAATAGAACTGCACGGCGCCACTGCAGTTGGAAGCCACGGACTTAATCAACAACCAACAAGGGAAGCCTGGGGCATTGATGAATGAGAACCAATGGATTTTCGGGTGTTTGGCCCTGGGGGGATTGCGTGCAGCTGGGTATGCAGCCACAATGGGGCTGAGAGGGGAGGGGCGAGATGGCAGGGGTGTGTTCGGCGAAATATGGCCGGGTGAGGAAGGTTGCGGGGAGAAGGAATGATTATGGAAAACAAGGAAAAATAGTTACTTGTACGTGCTGTGCTTTGGTTAGGCTTGTGTAGCGAGTGGTAATGACGTGTTGTAGGAGAGATGGTCTAGTAAGTCTAGCTTATTTGATAGGAGAGGTATGTGTTGTGTTGATTGGACGCGATTAGTTTGGATCCGATCTTAGATTCTCGGAAGCTCTTAGTAGAGAATAACGTGGCTCTGATATTTGGCGATTACCAGAAAATTAGAATGTACGAAAACCCCTCTTCTGCTGAATTTGCCTACTCTATTTTCTTTTTACGGATCCAGCCAACCGCACATCGTCATGTTGCCCTGATATCCCATATTATCGTAATGATAAATACTGTTCACCGAGCTCATTTCCCTGCATTTCTTTTGCTCTGGACTACTCCAATGCGAGCCTAGAAGCTAGTCTCACTCCATATACGTATATACGCTGCTTCTGTTCTATGTGGAGCTATGATTTGATGCAAAGATCAATTGAGCTTTGATCACTAGGAGTTGTTTTCTTCAAGTTTTCCATAATTACAAATACGTGTGTAGATTCTGTTATGATACCCTCTATGAGCCTGAAAATTTTAGCCCGCAATAATAGTAGCCAAAAGACCTGGGATACAAGCATGCAGATTCTAAGACGTACTAAATTATGATGTGAGAGCATTTCGCAGTACGTGTTCTGTTCTGTACGAGAGATGTTCTTGGTTCTGTCACAAGTGATACTGCTCAGGTTGAAAAACATGAAGAAGTGTTACTTAGGTGTTGTACAACTGTAAAAAATAGCAAGTCACTGAGGACAACGTTTAGCATCAAGATTAATCATTATCCGATTTCTAAGATTTTCGCAATATAAGGTGCCTAAGGTTCAGTACTGAACAAGCTTGCTGAACCTTTCTCCTCCATTAACTACTGTATTTTTTTCAGAAATATCCTTGTGGCTATTTACTCGATGTATAGCCTATTTAAGTTGATACATCTAATCTTATGTAAGAAAAAAGCGAGCGTATATCTCAAGTCTAGCGTACTGGGTTGATGTTTCCTAAGAAAGATAGTAGGCTGCTCCCAGATCTGCCAGGTTACAAACAAACGCAGAATCCGAGATATCATATAACTTAGAATATCGAACTTGATACTGATTTAATCGATGTCAGTACAACAAGAGTATAGGAAGCGATCGCGCTACAAATACCTCTGCCTCTCGCCATTACAAATTCTTGCTCAACGTCAGCATCTTCACTCATGGGCATTGACGAAAATAAACATCGAAGCAAAATACTACTCTTAAGCTTCGGCTAGGAGCTTCGATATACATGCTATGGCCACGGGTTGTGTCACTAATTTCTGAGGAAGTAACAAAATTTACAAGTAATAATGATAAACCTGTTGAGATTTGCTCAAACTACATTGATTGGAAACGCCACAAAACAAAGCTACTTAAAAGGGTATATACAAAAAGAATTCCAAGGCTTCGACCGCCATTCAATGTACCATAGTTTTTCCAATTTCGCTTTCCCAATTCTCTGCTCTCTCAAACCCATTGGAGTGAGTCTGATAGTCCATCATAGCCTGCACTACCTCGTCTCTCGAGGTAACAACGAATGGGCCGTATTGCACAATGGGTTGATCCAATGGCAACCCAGCAACCAGCACAAATCTTGATTCTTTCTCGGCGCCCTCCTCGACTGATATTTCGACACTGTCGCCGTTACTCTCAAAGACGACATTGTTGTACTGTTCGATGGGTCGGGAAACGCCGTCGGATGAGACTATGATTGTGCCGTTGAGTACGTAGGCAAACGCGTTCCAGCCTTTGGGTAGCGGTTGCTTAACTTTGCCACCAGGTTGTACAGTAAAGTCCAGCAACCAGACGGGTGTGTAGGCCAGCTCCTTGAGGCTCTCTACGCCATAAGCCTGGCCACTAATGACCCTGACTTTCACCCTGCCGTCGTCTGCCGTCGCCTGAGGTATTTCCTTGGCACGGAGATCTCGATATCTCGGCTCGCATGACTTCAACTCTTTAGGAAGATCAATCCATAGCTGCATGCCAACGTTCGGAGCACCGTCTTTGTTCTGGCGGGGCATCTCGGCGTGTACAATACCGCGTCCTGCGGTCATAAACTGCAAATCCCCTTCTTCGATGGTACCCTTATTTCCTGCAAAGTCTTCATGATCCACTGCTCCAGACAGCAAATACGTAACCGTCTCCTGGCCACGATGCGGGTGATCAGGGAAGCCTGCGCCTGGGGGAATGGCGAAATGATCAAGCATCAAAAAAGGGGAAAAATTTCGAAGTTTGGGCGTGCCGACACTCCTCCTCACTTTGGCGCCGGCACCCTCGGACTGCTCGATTGCGAGGAACGATTTAGCAATCTTGCGAGGCGCATTGGTCGTATAGACCTCGTCAGGTATGACGGGGAGGCCGCGAAACATGGTAGACGACATATTTTGGGTAGGGATGCGAAATGGATTCGTGATGTTTGTGAAGGTCGTAACGTGTCTAAGAGAGCTCGTTACTCGTGAGAGCATGTACTCGTTGTTGTAGATAGCAAGTGTGATGGCGACAATTGCGAAAAAGATGGATGTGAGGGTCTTCATGGTGCCGGGGGACGCGCTATATAGCGGAGGCGACAAGGGCGACTAGAATCTTCGGACGCGCATTCGATGCGCGTGTGAGTGGATGACATGGTGGACTGGGTGGCTTAGTTGATGTTTAGCAACCAGCGATGGTTCTGCTGTCGCTTGGCAGGCGTCGATGCTTTGTCGAATATGACCAAGCAATGCGAAATCATGGTGGGGCACTTTTTCGGGACGTGCAGCTCCCGATGGCCAATCGGAACCGACACCATTGCGGAACGCCCCCGCCATGCCTCAACACCTTGCTTTTACTCTATCCCCACCATTTCCCCTGTCGTAACGTCGCAGTGGCCATGGCAAGGGATCTCATCTTTGTGTTGATCAAAATGGTTGCGTGATGCATCTCGGTATTCACTAAAAACTCCAAATACAGGGTAGGAAATACTACAATAAATGCTGATAGTTCAACTATCTGTGATAGCTTTGAGCAACATTATGCATGGACTTGAATTTCAGAAAAGAAACGAAAAAAAGAAATCTCATCATAGATGATAACCTTCATTTCAAACTGAGTTGTTCCTTGAGAAATACGAACCGCGAGTCTCTCAGGCGCCCTTCTTCCTTGCCAACAGTTGACTTTGGATCACGCTGTTGAATGCTAGTACATTTTTGAGATAAATTGTTCTGACCTCGTTCGTGAGGCTGATGCGCAGTCGCAAAGTCAAGTCAAAGAGAAAGACTTGACTGAAGAAGTTGGGTATGGTGGGCGTTGACAAGAAGAAGTGACGTCATCTCCGCAGTTTGCCATAGTACGTGGACACAAAGGTAGTAGTTCTCGTTGTCTTAATTCTCGATTGACTAAGAAGATCCGAACTAACCTGTTTTGCCCCAGATTTGATCCAGAGCTCTTTTGCAAAACGTTTTTGCAAGTCTTGATTTCCGGGCATTTCACATTAAGAATCTAGAGGTTGCAAGTAGAGCAGATTGCTTCACAAGTCAAGAACAACTTGTCCCCACAAACTTGAACACTACACATGAAGCCTTGTTATTAATATTTCTATGTTTTCAGACTGTTATCTAGTGAGTAAAGCTTCCAAGGGAGTGAAATACATACATCAGCTGCTCCTTCGTATAAAGAGCAGTGATCCCATCATAGCACTTGAGTCACTGTCATCACAAGCTATTTCGCTTGGAAAGAGGATTTAGTATTGTGTATTGATAGAGGTAGGAAGTTGCTGAGAAGCAGCAGACTGGGCTCCAATATCCAAGTGACGAGGCTTGGCCGCCTCAGCCTTACAAGTTCACCGCCGGACAATCTCATCTCTGGAGCCAAGTCTGTTTTCTTGAAGTTGGTAATCAAATCGCATAAGATTCATCTACAACAAGTTTCTAGGACATCCAATATTCGGGCGACTCACATGATTGTGCAGTGTGTATCACCATCACGTGATACTCTCGTGTGTAACACCTAGGTTCACGCCGTCCCATTCAGCATTAGCAATCTCTCATGAACGAACAGTTTTCGTATTGCCAGTGCACCCTGTCATCAATAGGTGTGGTCATAATACATTTTCAATCATACATAACCTTCTGCTGGCTCAGTGGCTGTATGGGGAAGGTGTCAGCCTTGTCGTGCCCCGCACTCTCTATCGCGGTTGCCTTGTGATGTTCAGCCTGCTCAATTTGTTCTTTCTACCATCTCTCGACTTCTCAAGCACAATATATTACCTAGCATCTTCATTCGAGTCACTTGTAGTTGTTGTATTCCCTCACAGAGTTATATCAGCAATACCATCGGATACCCCGTCGAACCTCTCCGCCATTCGCTTAAACGAACGATTAATCTTGAAGTTCATATCGCCACGCTTAATGCTCTGTAGCTTTGTGCTACATCACCTCTTGGTCATACCCAACAGCGATGAGGCTACTCAATACCAAAACACTTGAACTAACTTCTTTCATTGGTCAAATACCGGACTACGTTATCTTGTCCCACAGATGGGAGGAAGGAGAGATAGTCTTCGGTGATGTTTCCAAAGTCCCTCTCAGCAACCGAACCAACCCAGCTAGAACGAAGCGAGGTTTTGCCAAAGTTGTAGGCACTTGTACCCTCGCAAACAAAGACGGCTTCGAATGGGTCTGGATTGATACCTGTTGTATCGATAAGTCCAGTTCAGCGGAATTGCAAGAGTCAGTTAACTCAATGTTTCGATGGTATCAACGAGCACAGATTTGTTACGCATATCTCAGTGATGTTGCAGACGAATCTTCTGGCTGGGGTGAAGCGTTCAATAGAAGCTTGTGGTTCACTCGCGGATGGACACTACAAGAACTGCTGGCTCCTTACACTGTAGAGTTCTATTCGGCAGACTGGAAACCCATAGGAACCAAGTTTTGCCGATCCAAACAAGTCGCCTCAATCACAGGAATCGAAGTTACGGTTCTAGAGTCTGACTGGGTGACTACAGAAGACAAATTGTGTGCTGCACAAAAGTTGTCCTGGGCTGCACACCGACACGTATCCAAGGTGGAAGACAAATCATATTGCCTGTTTGGACTCTTCAATGTAAATTTGCCGCTCTTATATGGCGAAGGTGAAGTCAAGGCATTCCGGAGACTGCAGCAGTCTATTTTTGAGGAAAGCGCCGACCATAGTCTTTTCTTATTCACCCGGAGCCGTTCTCGTACCAACACACCAATGCTGGCGGATTCGATCCAGAGATTCTGCACAAATAACACTTGTGGTGTGTGCAAAAACCATGCGCAATGCTTTTCTTCAGAAATAATACGCTACTCAGAGATTGTCTCAAATCGAAGTCTTTGGCCAGCCGGTTTGCAAGATGCCCATTATATCCAGCTATTGAGGCACAGTGTTATGATCAAGCTGCCTTTAGTGCAGTACAATAGTCTTCGCAGGGAAGAGCGAAACTCCCACAATGTACACCGTCCATCTCAGACAGTCATCGCCATATTGCCTTTGTCACCACGGCGCGATAAACATTCACTTTTTGGGATTTTACTTCAACAGATATCTTTGGCAAGTTACGTACGCTTGTCAGAGAAACCTCTCCTTCTGCAAGAGGATATGATTGGGGCGGACCCCGCAGAGCTAGGAGCCTACACTGTTCACGATACCCACCCCAATCTTGGCATAGATTCGATCGGAAAGATTATCCCTGATTATATCAACCTGAATTGGCTTGAGCAGTACGTGAAAATAAAACTCCATAGCGCCACTATAACAGCAGAAGAGTGGCATGGCAACACTCAAGGTTATCCCGCTAGAGCATGTATTGGTACTACAGCGCAATTCCCGCTACCAAGCCATCTCCAAAATCATTTCTCAGTTACAGTTTCCTTCCGAAGTGTCAGAGGTCCAAGGTTGTCTGGAACGATCATCTTAGGCAACTCCGTCACCCAGATGGAGTTGCTCGAGATAAGACTGTCTGAGGGCCCGAATGTTGATTATCATTTTCTGAAGCGAAACAATCAGAATCAACGCCATATGAGGGTTTGTGCTCCAATACCCAACACGAACGATTCCCTCGATATCGCTCTTCGCAAGCTCCCAGTCACCGAAGTTGAGTTTTCAAAAGGAGAAAATTCCAAAAAGTCTTCGCGAATCGACCCTGCGTCTACTGTGTGGTGTGACTTTGGTATCCTAAGATACCAATATCGCTTAGATATCAATCGTTTGTCGGCAAAGAATACAAGTCAAATGAGCTCCTCACAGCCGGGTCTAGGTAGATCCAGGATATAGATTGATTGGTCATTCTACCCCCCTAGGTAGAGAGCTACCACGACTAGTCTACTGTGCAATACTAAATCTTGATACCTGTTTCATCTACTCTCCCTCACCCTAACCCACTCAACACAGCCACTCCAACACCCCCAACAACCTTTGAGCACTCAATTCCCCCACCTTGATCAACACCAGCACTTTACTCCATACATCAGGTATTACAAAACTCCAGAAGTCCAAAAAAAAGAGGAAAAGAAACAGCCACGATGTAGACTTTTGGAAAATGGTGATAGATTTCTCCTTCTCATCGGACTAATATCTCGAAATGCCATGTAAATATACGCCTACCAATGCACTCCCCCACCATATACATACGTCCTCATACATCAATGATACACAAACCTTTTTAAAAAAAACGATCCCTCTTAAAGGAAAAAAAAGGGGGAAAGAAAGAAACAGAGCTTAAACACTTAAGGCCGCCGGCACCAGAACCTCGTTAGCCTGCGCAATCCCCGCCTCCGGTTCGACCTCAGCAGTCGATTCTGGCACTTTAACCCTCTTAGCCTCCGGTTCCTCGCCCTCCCTCTCCTTCCTCTTCTCCCCCTGCTCCTTAACCTCTCCCTCAGGCCTAGTCGCCTCCTTAACCCTCGCACGCTTCGACGCTCTAGACTCCTGAATCGGAATGCCCAAGTGCTCGTCCACTTTCTGCGCCTGAAGCAGCAAATCATCTACTTTGTCAAGTCCTAGAGCTTTAATAACATCGGTGTAGCACTTTGACTTATTCATGGCCGCATATGCTTTTTCTTTGCCAGGAATCATTTGGCCGAGGAGGTACTTTGTGTTGCCCCATCTGTTAGCGACTTGGAGGGCAAAGCGCATGTACTCTGTGACTACGGTTTTCCACTGGGAGCGCCATTCGTGGGGCCCACCTTCTGCGTCGGGACGGAAGCAGCTGGGATTTTTCTCGGCTTCAGTGGCGATCATGGCGCCGTCGACGGAGAATTCTTGCATTAGTTTTAAGGCTTCGGTGCGCGAGGTTACGTCGCCGTTCATGACGCAGGCGACACCGGCTTCTCTGCAGATTTCGCCGATCATCTTGAGTTGGTCGCGGATTGCTCGCTCTCGTGGTCGCATGGGCGTGGTGCGGCAGTGGACGGTAAGACCGGTGATGCCAGTACGGACGAGGCGCTTCACCAGGGCGGCGGTGTCTTCGGGCTGGTCGAGGATACGGATCTTGACGCTGATGCCAATCTCGAATGGCTTGCCCACCTCTTCGACGAGCCTTGTGAGGATGTCACAGAGCAGATCTGGTGTTCTCAGAAGCGCTGCGCCCATTCCACCAGAGGTGGAGAATGGCTTGGGGCAGCCTGAATTGACATCGATCCCGGCGACATCTGCTGCGACAATCTTGGCCGCCTGAACTGCGAGCTCAGGATTCGCCGTACCAATTTGGTAGATGAGCTTGCCCTTCTCCAACTCGGGATGTATGCGGTATATGACGCTCTCACGGAGGTCGGGGTCGAGGGTCGGGTTCTTGATCTTGGACGTAGGCAGGCGTGTGAACTCGAGAGTCGATGTGTGCGGGTTGAAGCGCCTTGTGGTACCGATGATGGCGCGATCAATTGTCTCTGGACCCCATACCAGGTCTGCGCCGTACTTGAGGGCCAGCAGTCGTGAGGGCAATTCACCGGAGCGCACCATTGGCGCAAGCACTACTTTGCCGCGGTAGTCGACGCCATTCTTGGGGATGGGCACGCGTACGGGCTCGGGGGAGGCCATGGCTCGTGTTATTGTTCGCAGGAAGGTTCGGAGCATAACATGCCTTAAAAAGAACGAGCTTTCACAAGGCCGAGTGCGAGGGTGGGGGATTTGACGGCCGGCGGCGATCTGTACGGCGTAAAAGTTGGGCGCAGGGACCAGGGCCGAGGGGCGATTAGTGCCACAAAACTTATCGATTGCGGGTGCATGGAGCAGCAGTAGAATAGAGTAGTACATCACAAGCCAAGTATGCACCCATTTTGAAATATATCAGTTGCCAAACAGAAAAGTATTAGATAGATTTTTGCTTTCCAAAGCACTCCAACTATAGCTTCGACTTGGCAGCCTCGGGATCTGCCACCTTTACCAGAATTTTGCCTATAATTGTCAGTCTCCAAGTCCGTATGCATCCAGCTGGCAAAAAACAAAACATACCTGTGTTCTTGCCCTCAAACAGTCCAACCAGCGCTTCTTCAGCCTTGGTAATTCCGCCATCATAAATAGTCTCCTTGCGCTTGATCTTGCCCTCCGACAACCATTGTGCCAGCTCCTTCCTGGCCTCAGCGAATTTGTCCGCATAGTCGAAAATAACGAAACCCTGCATACGAATACGCATCGAGATGATCATCATGTAGTTCTAACACGCAGTTAGCACCGTCCCAAGCCCTCCCCCGAAATTCTATCAACGTACCTTGAGTCCGGCCGGCTTCTTGTTGTTGTAATCAGAAATAGCACCGCAAATGACAAATCTCGCATGCGGCTTCGCACGACTCAACGCCAAGTCGAGAATCTCCCCGCCAACATTATCAAAGAAAAGATCAATAAGTCCCTTGGTCGCAGCGCGGAACTTCTTCACAAAATCCGGGTCCTTGTAGTTGAGCGCCTCGTCGAATCCAAGCGTGTCCTTAAGCCACGCAACTTTACTGTCCTCGCCCGCAAGCCCTAGAACCTTTGCGCCCTTGAGCTTAGCAATTTGACCCACTACGCTTCCCGTTGCGCCCGCAGCTCCGCTCACAACAACAAAGTCTCCTGGCTTAACCTGACCGACGTCAAGGAGACCAAAGTACGCCGTTAGTCCTGTCATTCCAAGGACACCCAGTGCATCCGTTGGTACGGCGCCTTCGGGAAGGTCTAGGGACTCAACGTCCTTTCCTGGAATAATGGCGTATTCGGCCCAGCCGCACATGGCTTTTGCGTAGGTGCCGACGGGGAATTTTGGATTTTTGCTGGCGACGATGAGGCCGATGCCCTGTCCACGCATTACGGCATCGATCTGTACGGGAGGGATGTAGGAGCGTGTGGGATTGAGCCAGCCGCGCATGGCGGGGTCAATGGAGAGGTACAGGGTTTGGAAGAGGACTTCGCCATCTTTGAGCGAGGAGGCCGAGGGGACCGGGTGAGACTTGGGTGTGAAGGTTTTGCCAGCTACGATGCCGTCCGTAGGTCGCTCGGCGAGGTGGACTGATGTGTATGAAGGCATTTTGGCTTTGATATCAAAGAGAAAGGATTAGAGGAGAGAAGATCGGGATGCGTATCGATTATGTAGTACCAAGCTTCCGAGGTTGAGATCTGCACCGCGTAGCTATCACAGCAAACGTGTCAATAAAAAAGGACAAAAGCAATGGTGAGACAATAAGAGAGGATCCCAAGGTACGGGTCGCCCGCCATTTTGTTTGTATGCAGTCTGGTATCCGCACGGATTAGGCCGGACCAGCCACATTGGAGCTGGTATGCAGAGCATTGCGGAGAAAGGTGCCGAGGTTCGGATGGGAACTTCCTATTGCGGACGCCGGGGTAGGTGCGCCGGTTGGCGCTGACGCTTAAGCGCCGCGGCTATCAGGTAATCACATTGCTGTCTGCATATAGAAGGCCCGAAGAAAGAGTTCCTACGAATACAATGGGCGTGGTGGAGAAGAAGTACTGGGGTTTAGGAATGCAAGATGCGGTGTGTTGGATTATCCTACAGATTGAACTGCTACGTGCATGATAGCAAGTCCACATCGGAATTCTGGGAACATGCATGGTATATGGACATTCAGCGACATTATGTTTTGGAATAACCAAAAAAAGTCGTCATTCCTCAGCTTCCTCCTCCATCTCAACGTCTCCCTCTTCGCCTTCTTCTCCGCCTTCGGCCCACCACAGTGTCGGACCAAGACCTGGTTGAGCCATGGAACCCTAAACACATAATTAGACGTCTGCTTACTTGATAGGTCTTCATGTACTTACAATCACTCTCCAGGCCGTGGGTCTCTCTTCAATGATCTCGCCCTTTTCATCTTTTTCTATAATCGTCGGCCGCTGATCAAACCACTCTTCGTGCTCTACCCTGAACAGCACCGGCTCTCCCTTGTCAAAGAAGAGCTCTGTTCCCTCCGAGTTCCACACCCATACATTCTCTGCTTGCGAAAATGACGAGTTCTCTGGGAGATTCTGATACGGTATAAAGATCTCTGAAGTGAATTCCAGATCAATGATGATGCCCTCTTGGTTCGAAGTCTTTATGCGCCCATAGATAATCTCGCCGCGAAAAGGGCGGAACACAGTCATGCGAAACTCGACTGCATTTGGTGTGAGTATGGGGAGATTAGCAGGCGAGTGGTGACGGACCATTGACATTTACAAGTCCAGTTCCGTGGCCGATGAGACCCTCTGAAGCCGAGAGTAAATCCCACATACAGATACAGAGGCCAATATTGGGAATGATCCTGTTGCTATACTTATCGTTGATGACATCCTTGATGGCTTGCGCGCTAGGCTTCTCAAAGTCCTGCGGCTTGATTTGGATCAAGTCTTGAATCGTGGTCTAGGGGTAAGTTAGCGTTTTCCTATGAAAATACACCCGTAGCAGCTACGTAAGTTGAACAAGGGTAACATGTGATTGTGAAGGTAATAATGCTTTGAAATTTTCTACACTCCATAGTAGGCATATCTCAGGTTCTAGGGGCACGGTCCGAGCTGAACTTGACTTACGAGTATAAACATGTTTGCAACTTTGGAGGCTTCATGGATTTCGGTGTAGTAAGCGCTCGTCACCTATACATTGTGATTGAGTTGTGAGAGTCAAGAATCAGAGGCGCAACTTGCGCAATGATTAGCGTTGAGCTAGCGCTATCGATAACAACTTTTTGGATTGTCGTCGGACCCCCGAGGCGCGTCTCATCTCCTGCCGTAACCAACTTTTCATTTTTCCTCACCAACTTCATTGCGCTTTCCCTTTCAGCGATAATATACCCAGCGGAATGAATCAGATATAGTGCTTTTAATCAAAAACCTCCAGTTTGCAATAATGTCGTTCAAATTTCCACCGCCTCCGCCACCACCGCCCAAGGCTACGTCAAACGAGCAACCATACCCAAGCCAACGAGAAAGCCACAACCGAGGAGGAGGCGAGAGAGGTCGCGGAAGAGGAGGAAACCATAACAGAGGTGGTGGCTTTCATAACGCTTCCGGGAACTCACGAGGCGGACATGGACAGAATCGTGGGCGAGGAGATGCGCGTGGTAGAGGCCAAAGGGGAGGTTATCAAAACAACAGAGGGGGTGGATTCCACAGGAACGATACCAGGGATGGCCTTGGAAATGACCATAGCAATGCGCCGCAGAATGCCACCTCACTGGAAGCACATGCCAACCCCCAGTCTTCACCATCCGCATACAGCCAGCCCGGTGCTCAGTATTCTCCGCCCAAGCATGCAGGCCAGAAGCGAAAATTAAACGACCGTAACGGTAATGCACAGTCACAAAGGAACTCCCAGCAACACAGCTCGAAACCGCCCCGAGCCAAGGCTGCCGTGCCACCACAGGTACCCAGCTTTGGCTTTTCGCTGCCGCTGCCCTCGATCCCGAAACCCGACCACAAGAAGCGCAAGATCGCTCTTGGGCTCTCGCAAAAAGTCGAGCAAGATGAAAGTAGTGGTGAAGAGGACATTGACGAAGAGGCGGCATTTTCTGAGAAACTCAAGGGTGGGGGCTTCGCTTTTGAGCATGAAGGAGAGACCATCACAATACAAACAGGCGCTGAAGTCGCAGCATGGATCAGGGATCGCAGAAAAAACTTTCCAACACAGCAGAGGATCATGGAAAAGCAGGATGAGGCCGCGCGGAAACGGTCAGCAGAGCTCGAGTTTTTGCGCAGGATGAAAGGGAAGCCACCAAAAGAGAACGAGCCAGTGACACACATTCAAAAACAACCAAACAAGGACCGCCGTGAAGCAAAAAATGATGGCACAAAACAAGAGGCGGAAACAAAGAGACAAGAGGAGCTGGCTACGTTGCGCAAAAGGTTGCACGAGAGCATGGTGAAGAAACAGTCGACACCAGCGACGGTAGACCTTGGGCTGGGATACGATAGCGAGACAGAGTCGGACGAGGAGAGCTCGGTTCTCTCTGAGTCGTCAGTCGTGTCCAGTTCGGAAGAATCAGAATCTGATTCCGGTTCTGATTCAGAGAGCGACGACGAGGCACCAGAAACTGCGTCATCAAAAACTGCTCCACCGCCAATAAAAGTTCCACCCCCTCGGCCTGCGTCGGCGCGAACAGAAACAAAGAGCAACAAAATGTGCACGAATTGGAAGCGAAACGGAAGGTGTCCATACTTGAGCAAATGCAAATACCAGCACCCACCCAAGGACGAGGATAATAAGCTTAAGGGGTTGTATGAGCGCATGGTGGAGCAGGAGCTTGTCAAGGCGGACCAGCTAGCGCTGGATGCAATCAAATACCTGGGGCAGAATGGATTCTTGGGATGAGCATGTGAAAGGTGTCTGGCGTTTGATACTATTCTCCAATGACATAGGTACATCCTTGGCTGCCAACCCAAACTTCATGCACCTTTTGTGCATCGACATCCCAACGCGCGCCAGGACCGACGGTTTCCTTCTTGGCATCAGGCTCGTCAGGGTAGGTGTACGTCAGGGAGCCGTCCAGGACAAGATGTGCGGTTTTGCCGCTGTGCTTGTGCGACGGGTAGTGAGCATTGCTACGCGGTGGTCAAACAGACGTAATATATGTAGGGAGACGGTAATGCAAACTTACGGGCCATCTGTCCACGTGAAGACATGGCCAAAGCCCCACGACCGAACTTCGCTCTCTGCTTCTTTCCGTGACCGTGCCATTGCGGATGTGCTATGTATAGTAAGTGTTGAGTGGGACGAATAAGATGGAGGTTTCGAAACGGTTGTTGGACCCTGACAGCCTGCGTGACGTCGATGGAGCTTGGCAAGGCGGGTGCGGGATGGCAGCGATCAACGCAAACAGGGCATCGTTCCTCATCCACAAGCAAATGGCTTGATGCAGTATTTCCATGTCCAATGCCGCGTGGCATTTATCCATGGGTTCACGCCCTTGTCTTGCGCCCCACCAGCTGGATCATCAAACGCCGATGCGGCAGCCAAGGCAGGCTCGAGCTGGAATATGAGGAGGCCATTGCATCCATGCCTACTACATGACCACCTGCCTCTCCTCTCTTCTTAGATACTTCTGCCGCACTCAAATCTCCTAGACGCCCAAATTGTCGGTTGCATTGCAGTAGACGAGCATCAATCCTCTCCAAGGTATGTTGCGCACGATTCAGGGAGCACGCAAACACATACTTGAAAGGGAAGCGCTGACATCGTTGGAGACAGCTGAGCTTCCTGCATTCCTGCAGTCAGCATTCCTCCCACAATTCGCCGGTCCTGGATAACTAGGCACCACCGTCGCCTTGCGCCTCTGCTTCTAGTCTTTCTCCAATTGTTCCTTTTAGTTTCCTACCCTCCCATCCACACGCCTGGTGTTGCTGCCCCCCAACACCCCCACGATGCCGGACCCCTCCAAGGATAGCAAGCTGGGTACGCCCAAGCTCGACAACCCCCAGCTCCAGGCTGGAGGAGGAACAGCTGCCGTCGCCCCCAAAGCTCGTACCCTTGATGACCTGTCAAACCTCCAGAGCTACCTCCGAATCGTATACAACGAGATCCTGGGCCGTTACAATCTGCAGACCAAGGACGGACAATTGAGCTGGCTCAAGGAGCAGAATGGCCCTGGCAAAGACTTCGAAACCGCAGTAGACAGCCACCTAGAGCTCCTGGGCGACGGCTCGTTTCCCTCTTTTGCCAACTACTTTGCCTCAGGACTAGGCAACGTGATGAAGCCTGCACCACCTCTAGATGAATCGCACCCGATTTCCAACTACTTCATCTCCTCGAGCCACAACACATACCTCACCGGTAACCAACTCTCGAGCGACTCGAGTGTCGACGCCTACAAAAACGTCCTCATGCGAGGTTGTCGCTGCGTGGAGGTGGACGTTTGGGACGGTGATGAGCTCTCCGACTCAAGTTCAGATGAAGAAGCCGCTAGAGGTAATCCTGGTGCCGATGAAGCGAGGAAGGAGAAGAAGAAATCCAAGACTGGTCTGAGCATCCGCAAACGCCTGGGCTTGAAATTCGGCAAGGACAAGTCAGACGAGGAAAAAGTCGAGACACCTTCACCGCCGCCGCCTCAAAACAACGCGCAAAAGATCGAGCCCTGGCACTCTGCTTCATACACTTCCCGAGCGGAACCAAAAGTGTTTCACGGCTACACTTTGACCAGTGAGATGACCTTTCGATCTGTTTGTGCAACCATCAAAGAATATGCGTTTGCAGTATCCAATCTACCCCTCATTGTCAGTCTGGAAGTACACTGTGGTCCTGAGCAACAGGAGATCATGGTCGAGCTCATGCAAGAGTACTGGAAGGGTATGATGCTTGAAGAGCCATTGGATCCAACCCAGAGCTTAGACACGGTCGGTTTGCCTGCACTCAAGGAACTGGAAAACAAGATTCTCGTCAAGGTCAAGCGTGGTCATCCCAAGGTATCTCCTCCCGAGTCACAGGTTCCTGCAGTTGGTGGGTCAGTGCCACCGTTAGAACACACTGCAAGCTTGGACTCTGTAAACTCAGAAGATGAATTTGGGCCAGACGGCGAGAAGAAGCCGCCAGCGCCAAAGCCCAAGGTCATAGAGTCTTTGGCACGACTGGGTGTATATTTTGGTGGCTACTCATTCAAGGGCTTAGACACTCCCGAGGCGAAGATACCTACCCACATTTTCTCACTTTCAGAAAGCACACTGATGGATCTTCACGAGAGCAACCCTACAGGACTTTTCGATCACAACAAGCACTACTTTATGCGCGCGTATCCAAAAGGCCTCCGGCTGACGTCTTCAAACCTTAACCCCTCCGTCTTTTGGCGTGCGGGAGTCCAGATTGTAGCTCTCAACTGGCAACGCTGGGACGGTGGAATGATGCAGAACGAGGCCATGTTTGCAGGTACTCCTGGGTGGGTCCTCAAGCCAGAGGGATATCGCAGCACAAGCACTGCCGCAACACAAAAGACAGCCATCCCCCACCAGGATATGGATCTAAGCATCGAGTTCATTGCCGGACAGAACATTCCTTTACCTCCAGAAGAAGACGACCCCAAAGACTTTAAGCCATATGTCAAGGTCGAGCTACACGTCGAGTCGTACGAAGAGCGCAATGCCGAACCCATACAAGGCAATGGAAGGAGCCAAAAGGGTGAATACAAAGACAAGACCAAGACGGCCAGGACCCCGAATCCCGACTTTGGTCGCGAAGTCATCAAATTCACTGGCGTACAGGGCGTCACGGACGAATTGACTTTTGTCAGGTGAGTTTATTTTTTCTTTTCCCGCTACGTGTACACATCGCTACGGGTGACACGCATCGCCTTTGCGCATACCGACCCAGGCCCGACCTATCGCACAAGACGTCCCTGCATGAGTATCCAGGCCTGATCTGGTATTCGGTGCGCTTGTGAGCTACGTAGGCACGGCCTGATGGTTTCACGGGCGCTGAAGTGGATGTGGAGATAACGGTCGTGGTATATTGCTGGGACCCAATCTGCCAAGCTGCAGAGTGCCGTGATTCCGGTATCAGGCCTCGTCATTTCCTTCGCTATGACAGCGCTTTTGTTGTGCCTTGCTCGGCTCGTGCAACGAAGCCTGATTCGATGCAGGAAATCAAGCACTAATCGCTGTGGCACAATTGATGTCATCGTTCCTGAGAGCATACAACGAAGTTCCTGTAACACATGCTGACGTTATGTTTTTACAGATTCAAAGTCATGGACGACGAGCGCATCAGCGACGACCTAGCTGCATGGGCTTGCTTCCGTCTCGATCGTCTACAAGCCGGTTACCGCGTTCTTCACCTCTACGACGCAAACGGTGTGGTATCCAAAGGCGCACTGCTGGTCCGCATCACGAAGACGGTTAGTGCGGCTTGAGTTATCTCATGACCGTAGAGTATCTGTTACTACTACTATTAACATTGTTATTTCTTACCGTGTTTTTCTTTTTCCTCAAATCATGCCCTGCTACATACTTACATGTGGCCTGTTTAGGTTCGGTGAGGGGGGTTTGACTAATGCGGATATTTTAGTTTTTTCCGGTCGGCCCCCGGTTTGGGCGTGGAAAGCAGTTTTCGCATGATAGTCTGCATAAACATCAGGGACTCGGGAAGACGCAGTCGTTGTATCACCCGAAGAAAGACGAGAAGAAGTGGTATCAGGTTGGGCGACAGAAATCTGTTCGACTCTGAAGGTGTGAAGGTTTAAAGTGAGATGCGATAATCTTCGAGTGGTGCTATTAGCGGGATATTTTTTTTTTTTTATTTTGGTTTAGCGTCCTGTGTCAGCCGGTAGGCTATATAAGACGTGCAGGCTGGGCCTACAAGTATCTACGTAGTTCTATC